>NW_007024424.1:0-423 GCF_000164805.1 Carlito syrichta
CTAAACAAAGTAGGTATAAAAGAAAAAATTCTAAAGGCAGCAAGAGAAAAAGGTCAGACCACCTACTGGGGAAGACCAATTAGAATAGCAGCAGATCTATCTACAGAAACACTTCAGACTAGGAAAGCTTGGAAACCAATCTTCAAAGTTCTCAACCTTATGGAGTTTGTTTATGTGAGATTCATGGACAAGGATGTGATTGATCTTGGAGTACATTCCATTTCATGATGAGTAGAATGTATATCTTTGGTTTTTGGGTGGAATAATCTGTAGGTGTCTATTAAGTCCATTTGGTTGAGTGTCAAGTTTAGGTGGTGGGTCTCCTTGTTGATTTTTTTTTTGCCTCTATGATCTATCTAGGGCTATTAGTGGGGTATTCAAGTCCCCTGCTATAACAGTGTTAGAAGTCAATATCTTTTTTTA
>NW_007024425.1:0-433 GCF_000164805.1 Carlito syrichta
TCCCTTGCCTACCAACTGGTCAGGAAATGAGTCAGCTCACTCGCCAGCCAACAGGCCAACTAACTTGTCGGCTTGCTCACAAGCCAACAGGTTAGCTAGATATTCATCTTGCTCACCAGCTGACTAGTTAAGTCAGCTCACCAGTCAGCTTGTTTGCCACCTGACGAGTTAAGGCAGCTAGCCAGTCGCATCATTCACTGGCCGACTAGTTAAGTTGGC
Organism: Carlito syrichta; assembly: GCF_000164805.1. NCBI lineage: Eukaryota > Metazoa > Chordata > Mammalia > Primates > Tarsiidae > Carlito > Carlito syrichta. The sequence continues at coordinate 220 of NW_007024425.1, forward strand.
TCCCAGGTTGGCTCATTTGCTGGCCTACTATTAAGTCCTCTGACCAGTCTGCTCACTCACCAGCTGACCAAGTCAGCTGACCAGTCAACTCACTCGCCGGCCGACTGGTTAAGTCAGATGACCAGTCGGTTAACTCGCCAGCCTACTAGATAATTCAGCTGACCTGTCAGCTCACTCACCAGACAATTAGTAAAGTCAGCTCACCTCTCGGCTC
>NW_007024426.1:0-387 GCF_000164805.1 Carlito syrichta
CCCAGCCGCTGGGAGGACCGTGGAGGGATGGGGGTGGACTCACTCTAAATGGCAAAGCACCGTCCACTCTGCACCTTGCTCTTGCTGCCAGACCCACGTGGCCTTGGACGTGGATGCTTGAGCTGCAGAGTCCAGCTCCCCAGGTCTCCCCTCAAGGGACGCCCCTCAGCCTCCGTGAACTCTCCACCCCCTCCCTCCCCGCCATAACCCTGTCATCGCCTGATTTCTAGCCCCTGCAGACCGCCTGGGGGAACTGGAGGGAGTCGAGGACCTGGTCTACCTTCAGCAGAGGTGAGGCGTTTTCCCCTGCTCCCCTGTGTCCTTCCTACCAGAGGCTAGGAGGTGACAGCAGGGCCGCAGGGAAGTCTAGAGCTGGCCTGGGAGGGG
>NW_007024427.1:0-1728 GCF_000164805.1 Carlito syrichta
TGGCTAGCTAGGTAGCAAGCTAGTGAATTCAACTGACTTGCCAGCTGGCTAACTAGTTAAGTTAGCTAGTTGAGTCAGTGGGTTAAACAGCTGGCTACCAGGTTAAGTCAGTTGGTTAAGTCAGCTTGCTATTCAGCTGTTTAGCTAGATAGCTAGCTTGTTATGTCAGATGTTTAACCAGCTGGGTAGGTGGTTATGTTAGCTAGCTAAGCCAGTTAGCTAGACAACTGACTAGCTAGGTAGCTAGCTAGTTAAGTCTGCTGAATGGCCAGCTGGCTAGCTAGTTAAGTCAGGTAGCTAGCTAGTTAAGACAGCTAGTTAAGTTAGCTCGATAGCTAGTAAATCAGCAAGTTAAGTCAGCTGGCTAGCCAGTTGCCTAGCTGGGCATCTAGCTAGTTAAGTCAGCAGGCTAGCGGCCTGGTTAGCAAGTTATGTCACCTAGTTAAGTCAGCTGATTCGCCAGCTGGCTAGCTAGTAAAGTCATTTAGATAAGTCAGCAGGCTAGCCAGCTGGATGGCTAGGTAGCTAGCAAGTTGTCAGCTGTCTAGCTATCTGGCTAGCTAGTTAAGTCACCTAGTTAAGTCAGTTAGATAGCCAGCTTGCTAGCTATGTAACTAGCTAGTTAACTCAGCTGGATCACCAGCTGGCTAGCTAGTTAAGTCAGCTAGTTAAGTCAGCTGGCTAGCCAACTGATTTGCTACGTAACTAGCTAGTTAAATCAGCTTGCTAGGAAACTGGCTAGCAAGTTAAGTCCACTAGTTACGTCAGCTGGCTAGGCAGCTGGCTAACTAGGTTGCTGCCTAGTTAAGTCAGGTGACTAGTCAACTGGCTAGCTATTTAAGTCAGCTGGCTAGCCAACTGGCTAGCTAGATAACAACCTAGTTAACTCAGCAGGCTACAAGGCAGGCCATCTAATTAAGTCAGCTGTGTAGCCCCCTGGCTAGCTAGGTAGCCAGGTAGTTAATTCAGCTGGCTAGACACCTGGCTAGCTAATTAAATTAACTAGGTAAGTCAGGTGCCCAGTGAGTCGACTAGCTTGTTTAGTCAGCTCGTATATCAGTTGGGTAGTCAGCTGACTAGCTGGGTAGCTAGCAAGTTAAGTCAGCTGGTTAATTCAGCTGGCTAACCTGCTCACTAGCTAGTTAAGTCAGCTAGTATCTCAGTTAGCTAGTCAGCTGGCTTGCTAGTTAAAAATCTAGTTAATTCAGATGTCTAACTAGGTAGCTAGCTAGTTAAGTCAGCTAGTTATGTCAGCTAGGTAGCTAGTAAAATAAGCTAGTTAAGTCAGCTGGCTATATTGATAGCTACCTAGGTAGCTAACTAGTTAAGCAAGCCAGAGAGTTAAGTCAGCTTGATAGCTAGGTAGCTACCAAGTTAAGTCAGCTAGTTAAGTCAGCTGGTTAGCTACTTATGACAGCTAGTTATGTAGCTGGCTAGCCAGATGCCTAGCTGGGTAGCTAGCTAGTTTTGTCAGCTGCACAGCCAGTTGGCTATCTACTTATGTAGCCTAGTTTAGTCAGCTAGCTAGCCAGCTGATTACTTAGGTAACTAGGTAGTTATGTTAACTGGCAAGCCAGCAGGCTACATAGGTAGCTAGCTAGTTAAGACAGCTGGCTAGCCAGCTACCTAGCTAATCACGTCATCTAGTTAAGTCAGCTGGCTATTCAGCTGTCTAGCTAAGTAGTTAGCTAGTTAATTCTACTGGCTAGCCAGCTGGCTATCTTGTTT
>NW_007024428.1:0-569 GCF_000164805.1 Carlito syrichta
AGGATGAAATGGAAAGAGAGGAATGGAATAGATTGTTATAGAGAGGAATCGAATAAAATTTATGGGAATGGAATAGAGAGGAATGGAATGCAATGGGATGGCATCCAAGGAATGGAATTGAATGCAAAGAAATGGTGTGCAACAGAATTGAGTGGAGTGGAATGAAATGGAGAGGAATGGCAGGAATAGAATGGAATAGAGAGAAATCGAGAGGAATGGAATGGTGTTGAATATAGAGGAATGGAATGGAATGGAATGGAGTGGAAAGGAAAGGAATGGAATCGATGGAATGGAACGGAGTGGCGGTGAATGGAATGGGATACACATAAATGGAATGGATGGAATGGAGTGGCACGGAATAGAATGGAGAGTAATGGAATTAAATGAAATATAATGGAATGGAGAGAATTAGAAAGGAATGGAATAAAATGGAATGGAGAGGAATGGAGTGGAGAGGTACGGTATGGAATGGAATGGAATGTAGAGGTATAAAATGGCATGGAGTGGAGTGGAATGGAAAGGAGAGAAATGGAATGGAATGGAAAGGTATAGAAAGGAATGGAATAGAA
>NW_007024429.1:0-1245 GCF_000164805.1 Carlito syrichta
CCTACTTAGCTAGCTGACTTAACTGGCTAACTTAACTAGTTAGCTAGCTGATTTAACTACTTGAATTAAATAGTTAACTAAATATTTAGCTGGCTGAATAAGTAGCTGAGTTAACTGGTGAGCTAACTAGTTACTTAGCAGACTTAAGTAACTGACTTAAATATTTAGCTAACTAGTGAGCTAGCTGTCTTAGCTAGGTGACTTAGCTAGTTAGGTAGTTAGCTAGTTCACTTAGCTAGCTCACTTAACTACTTGGGCGACAAGTTAACTAGCTGACTTAACAAGTTGGTTAATGAGTTAGATAACTGTTTAAACTATTTGGTAAACGAGTTAACTAGTTGCCTTAATTTGTTGGGTAACGAGTTAGCTAGGTGACTTAACTTGTTGGCTGACGATTCAATCAAGAACTTATCTGGTTTAACATGTTGGTTGAATACTCGGCTGACTTGTTAGCTGTCATAACAAATCGGCCAACTAGTTGGCCCAGTTGTTAGCTGGGTTAATTAGTTGACTGACTAGTTGGCCCACAAGTTAGCTCGGTTAACTATTTTGCTGGGTAGTGTTCTGACCTAACTAATAGGCCTACATGTCGGCCAAATGGTTAACTCAATTAAATAGTTGGTCAGCTAGTCAGCTGACTCGATAGCTTACTTAACTAGTAGGCTGGTGAGTGAACCCACACGTGAGCTGACTTAACTAGTCGGTCAGCAAGTGAGCCGACTCACCAACTGAATTAACTATCCATTCAGCAAGTGAGCCGAATTGTCAGCTGATTTAGCTAGTCAACTGGCGAGTGCACTGACTTGCCAGCCAAGTTTAGTCGGCTAGTGTGTGAGCCGAAAGGTCAGAAGTGTTAACTAGACAGCAGGCGAAAGAACTGAGAGGTGAGCTGACTTAACTAGTAGGACAGCCAAGTGAACAGACATATGAGTGGTCTTAACTAGTCAGTCAGCTTGTGAGCCAACCGGTAAGCTGGATTGACTAGTCAACTGGCGAGCAAACCGAATAGTTAGGTGACCTGTTGACCTGCTAGCGAGCTGAAAATTTACTTGACCTTTTGGCTGGTGAACAACCTGGCTAGTTTGCAGTTCAGTTTGCAGGAGAGCAAGTCAACTAATTAGCTTACCTGATGGAAAGTGAGTGAGCCAACTAGTTATCTGACCAGATATTTGAGTTGCTAGTTACATAAGTAACTAGCTGATTTTCTACCTGACTTAACTAGCTAGCTGAGTAGCTAGCTGGCTA
>NW_007024429.1:2299-3520 GCF_000164805.1 Carlito syrichta
GGCAAGTGATCTAAATTAACTAGCTATCAACCTAGCAAGGCAACAGGCTAGCCAGCTGACAACTAGCTGACTTAACTTTCTAGCTACCCAGCTAGTTAGTTGACTTAACTAGCTGAAATAACTAGCTAGTTATGTAGCTACCTATCTAGCTAGCTAGCCCACTTAACTACCTGTCTGAAATAGCGGGTTAGCTGACAAAACTAGCTGAATTAACTGGCTATCTACCTAGCTATCCCGCTGACTTTACTAGCTGAAATAACTAGCTAGCCAGCTATCTAGACATATGACTTAAATAGCTTTTTAACTAGCTAGCGAGCTGGCTAGCCAACTGAGGTAAACAGGTGGCCAGCTGGTTAGCCAGCTGACTTAACTAGTTGATCAACAAGCTAGGCAGCTGACCAGCCAGGTGACTAATCTAGCTGACAGCTAGATATCCAGATGGATAGGCCTCTGACTTAACTAGCTCTGTACCTCTCTTGTCACCTGAATAGGGAACTGATTTAACTAGGTGACATAATTAGCTAGCCAGCTGGCTAGCCAACAGACTTAAATAGGTCACAACAGAGCCAGCAAGCTTGCTAGCCAGCTGACGTAACTAGCTGTCTTAAATAGCTGGTCAGTTTTCTAGCTAGTTGAATTAACTAGCATGCTAAATTGCTAGCCAGCTGGTTATCCAGCTCACTTAACTAGGTGACTTATCTAGCTAGCCAGCTTTCTACCTGCTGACTTAACTTGCTGACTTAACTAGCATGCAAGCTGACTGGCCAGGTGATATGACTAGCTGACTTAAGCAGCTAGTCAGCTGGCTAGCCAGCCTACTTAACTAGTTAGCTACCTAGCTAGCCAGCTGGGAAGCCAGCTGAATTAACAAGCTGATTTAAATATCTAGCCAGCTGACTAGCCAGCTGAGTTAACTAGCTTGCTACCCAGGAACCCAGCTGTCAAGCCTGCTGACATAAATAGTTGACATAACCTGATAGCCAGCTGGCTAGCCAGCTTACACAACTAGCTGAATTAACTAGTTAGCCAGCTGGCTAACAAGATGACTTAACTAACTCTCTACCTAGCTAGATAGCTGGCTAACCAGCTGACTAACATAGCTGACTTAATTAGCTTGCCAACTGGCTAGACAATTGACTTAAGTAGCTCACTACCTAGCTAGGCAGCTGGTGAACAAGCTGACTTAACTAGCTGACTTAAATAGCTGGCCTGCTTGCTACT
>NW_007024430.1:0-683 GCF_000164805.1 Carlito syrichta
AGCTGGCTAGCTGGTTAAGTCAGCTAGGTAAGTCAGCTGGCTAGCCACCTGGCTAGGTAGCTAGCTAACTAATTAAGTCAACTGGTTTGGTGACTGGCTAGCTAGTTAAGTAAGCGAGTTAAGTGAGCTGGTTAGCCAGCTGGCTAGCTAGGTGGCTAGCTAGTTAATTCAGCTAGGTAATTCATCTGGCTTCCCAACTGGCTATGTAGGTAGCTAGCTAGTTAAGTCAGCTGACTAACTGGATAAGTGAGCTAGTTAACTCAAGTGGCAAGCCAACTGGCTAGCTAGGTAGCTACATAGTTAATTCACCTGTCTATCCAGCTGGCTAGCTGGTTTAGTCAGCTAGTTAAGTCAGCTGGCTATACACCTGGCTCAGTAGGTACCTAGCTAATTTTGTCAGCTGGCTAGCTGGCAGGCTAGCTAGTTGAGTTAGCGAGTTAAGTGAGCCAGCTAGCTGGCTGGCTAGCTAGGTGGCTAGCTAGTTAAGCCAGTTGGCTAGCCAGATGGCTATCTAATTAGGTCAGCTAGTTATGTCAGCTGATTAGTCAGCTGGCTAGCTAGGTGACTGGCATGTTAAGACGACTGGTTAGCAAGCTGCTCAAGTAGGTGGCCAGATAATTAAACCTTTATGCTAGGCAGTTGAACACCAGGGTGGCTGGCTATTTAAGCCAGCTTTCTATCCC
>NW_007024431.1:0-1039 GCF_000164805.1 Carlito syrichta
AAAAAAGAGAGAGAGAGTTGCAGGGAGAGGGCTGTATTTATCAGCCTGACAGGGGCTGGAAGGGGCTGTGCTATGCTCCAATTGGAGGAGCTGCATGGGAGTAGGGTGGGGCCAATTCCGTGTTATGGTCCTATTGGATGCATAACAAGGCTGGCTACTGATTGGAGGCTTGCAAGTTTGAAATTGACGCACCGGGAAGGTTTGAAATTGATGCGCCCAGGAAGGGTTGAAATTGACGAGGCGGGGAAGTTTGAAATTGTGGCCTGCGGGGAATTGTGCTTGCAGAGGCCAGACTGAGGGCCTTTGTTGTCCTGTGTGTTGGCTCCATTTTGGGAGCCCCCCCCCTGGTCGCTTCCTGCACCTTTCATTCCCACCTTTTCTGTTTTTTATGGGGAGGGGCGTCATTACTCTTTCTGGCTACTTCCTGCTGGTCGGGGGCATTGTGGGGGTAAGGTGGTAGAAGAGTGCAGAACCAGCCAGAGCAGGGCCCAAAGGTAGGATTTTGTAAGTGTAGAACAGCGACTTGTTCCGGCCAGTCTTCTAATGAGCACGGGGATGGTAATAACCAGCTGTCCTGGAGCAGACTGTGGAGGTAGACAGAAAACCTGGAAGAGAGCATATTTAAAAGAAAAATTAGATGAAAATTTGGTTGTTATAGTTCTGGATTTTCTATAGGAACAGGTTGGTAGCTATCGAGTAACAGGAGGTTAAGGCTTCGATTTGAAAAGTTCGAGACAGTAGTCTTCATGTAGGTAAGGAGATATTTGATGATGCATGGTCCTAGGGTTACAGCCAGTAGGAGGAGGATTACTGGCCAGCTATTGCCGAGACTAGAGTAGTGAGCCAGGTGGGCCATGAGAAGAGGGTTTGATACCAGTTGCCATAGGCCTGGTTTTGCGATTCCTGTTGTTGTATGTTGTCCCTTATTTGCGCTAGAGTTTTTCTTATTATCCCTGATTTGTTGGCATAAAAGCATCAGGCTTCCCCTAGAGTTATGCACAACTCTCCTTGTTTCAGAAAAAGGAGGTCTAAGCCTCAT
>NW_007024432.1:0-443 GCF_000164805.1 Carlito syrichta
TAGCTCAAAGCAGCCAGACAAATATCCCTCCCACCCCAGAAGAAGATAATATGAAACAGGCTCTGGACTTGGGAGTTCAGGCATGGCTGAGGGCACATGTAAGGTGCTATACAGAAAACGGGAAGATGAAGTGAAATTCTGCTTACTGAGTAATGAGAGCTTCAACCCAGACTAATCTACCCTCCCTACTCCTGAGCAGAAGTTTGAGGGAATTCTTTCCGAGAGAAACTGACAAGCTCAAGAAAAAAAGACTCACAGACAATGACAGTCAGGAGTCCTTAAAAGACCTAGTTAGGTCGCCCTCGAGTCAAGTCCCTTGATGAGTCCCCCCACACACAAGAAAAGATCACACAGCCACAGCCTTTAAGGATATCAACAGTGAACAGGCAGCCAAATAGCTTGCCACTTGGGGGAAAGGAAAGGAACCAAAACCAAACAAAAAA
>NW_007024433.1:0-381 GCF_000164805.1 Carlito syrichta
CTTCCAGGTAGCTGGAACCATAGGCATGGGCCACCACACCTGGCTATTTTTTTAAATTTATTTTAGACCTGAGGTCTTATGCCAAGTTGTCCTGGCTGGTCTCGAACAATTGGGCTCAGGCAGTCCTCTCGCCTCTGCCTACCAAAGTGCTGGGGTTACAGGTGTGAATCACCATTCCTGGCATAGAATTGCATTCTTTTTTTTTTGACTTGGAGTCTCACTCTGTCGCTCAGACTGGAGTGCAGTGGCCACTTCTGGCCACCGCAGCCTCGATTTGCTGGGCTCCGGCAATCCTTCTGCCTCAGTCTTCCAAGTAGCTGAAACTACAGGCATGCGCTACCACGCCCAGATAATTTTTTGATTTATTGTAGAGATGAGGTC
>NW_007024434.1:0-884 GCF_000164805.1 Carlito syrichta
ATTCTTTTTTTTTGAGTTGAAGTCTCACTTTGTCACCCAGACTGGAGTGCAGTGGCACGTTCCTTTGTCACCCAGACTGGAGTGCAGTGGAGTGCAGTGGCACGAGCTGGCTACCAACCTCAACCTGCTGAGCTCCGGCGATCCTTCCTCTCAGTCTTCCAAGTAGCTGGAACTACAGGCATGCACTACCACGCCCGGCTAAAATTGCTTGCTTCTGGAAGTTTTCATTTAGTATTTTCAGACTACAGCTGACGGTGGGTTACTGAAACCACGGAAAGCAAAACCAAGGGTAAGTTGCACTACTGTATTTGGAGTTGATATGATTGATTCATCCATTCAACTGTTGATATTTACTGATCATTTACTATGTGCAAGGCTCTAACAAAGTGTTGGAAATACAGTGGTAATCAAAAACAGATGCAGTCTCTGTTCTCATACACAGTCTACTATCACAGAAAAATACCAATCAAACAAACAAGCACATAACTCTGGCAAGACTGCTCCAGTGACCTTCTTTTACAAAAAATACTTTCCTCTTCTTTTGGTAACTACCTCAGTTTCACTGTGTGTTCCCCATAGCTATATATCCATCACGTAACTTTTACTGCCTATTTACTTTGAGGGGGACACCTGCCTCACCCTTGCCTCTAGGAGTTAAGTAAGTGGCTCAAGCCTAAAAGAATCATAACTTCTCCCAAGCCACAGGTGGTCAGAGATGAATGAACACATGACTCAGTGAGGGCCTCTGAGATGAAGAGAAAGGACCGCTGAGCACTCACAGTCCAGAAGCTCTCTTATTCCTCTGAGGTTCTGGAAGTGAGAACCCCAGAATTTTGGTTGCTTTTCTCATGCAAGAGAGGGTGTCAGCCTGAGAATGAAGTTGA
>NW_007024435.1:0-880 GCF_000164805.1 Carlito syrichta
ACTGACCAGGAGGGTGGCTGGCTAGTTAAGCCAGCTGGCTCTCTGATTTCCAACCAGCCGACTGGCTATTTAACCTCGCTGGCTAGCCAGCTGGCCAGTCCACTAGCTAGCTAGCCAGCTGCCTAGCTAGCTAGCCAGCCGGGTAGGTAGCTAGTTAAGCCAACTGTCTAATCATCTAGCCCACCAGGTAGATAGCTAATTATGTCAACTAGCTAGCCAGCTAGTCATCCAACTACTTCCTCAGCTAGTTAAGTCAGCTAGCTAGCCAGCTAGCTTGTTAAGTCAGCCAGCTAGTCTGCTAGCTAGTCAACTAGTTAGTTAAGTCAGTTAGCCTGCTAACTAGCCAGTTACCTAGGTAGTTAAGTCTGCTGGCTAGAAGGCTAGATAACTTGTTTTCAAGCTAGTTATGTCAGCTCGATAGCCAGCTAGCTAGTCAGCAGTTAGTTAAGTCAGTTAGCAAATCAGCTAGTTTCTTACCTGTCTAGTCAGTTAGCACTCAGCTAGCTGGTCAGCTAATTAGTGGGCTTGCTCGTTTTCCATCAGGTCAGCTAGCTTGTTGCCTCCCTTGCCTACCAAACGGTGCACAAATTAATTGGCTCACTCTCCAGCCAACTGGTCAACTAACTTATCGGCTCACTCGCAAGCCAACAGGACAGCTAACTAGTCGCTGTTTTAGCCAGCCGACTAGTTAATTCAGCTGAGCTGTTGGGTTGCTTGCTGGCCGACTACTTAAGGCAGCTCATCTATCGGCTCACTCATCAGCCGAATTATTTAAGTCAGCTCACCGGTTGGCTCACTTGCCGTCTGACCTGTCAATTCTTCTGACCTGTCGGCTCACTCAACAGCTGACTAAACTCGGCTGACCAGTCAGTTCACTCAA
>NW_007024436.1:0-380 GCF_000164805.1 Carlito syrichta
AAGGCCTAGCTACCTAGCTAGCCAGTTGGATAACCAGCTGACTTAACTAGCTACCTACCTATGTAGCCTGCTCATTTGCCAGTTGACTTAGCTACCTAGCTACCTAGATAACCAGTTGGCTAGTTAGCTGAATTATCTAGGTTGTTAAACTAGCTAGCTAACTGGCTAGCCAGCTGACTTAACTAGCTAGCTACCTAGCAGGGCAGTTGACTAGCCACCTGACTTAACTAGCCAGCTACCTAGCTAGTCAGCTGGTTAGTCAGCTGACTTTACTCGCAGACTTAACAAACTGGAAAGCTGACTTAACTAACTGACTTAATCAGCTAGGTACCTAGCTAGTCAGCTGGCATAAATAGCTGTCTTAAGTACCTAGCTACCTA
>NW_007024437.1:0-379 GCF_000164805.1 Carlito syrichta
GCCAGTAATTTGGACACCCATCAAAGAATAGAGTCTGTCACTGGAGCATCCCTCAAAAAGAAGAATCAGTCACTCTGGCACTCATTATAGTGTAATACAGTCAGTGGATCACCTGTCAAAGTGACTGGTGGAGTGTAGTAAGTAGGACACTCATCATAGAGAATGGCTAGTCATTGCAGAACAATTATAGAGGAAGACCAGTCTCAGTGAAACTAATGTGGAGGAAGCCCAGTATGTAACAGAAGCATCAATTACAGAGGAAGGTCAGTCACTGAGGCACCCATCACAGAGGATGGCAAGTTACTAGGACACCCATTTTGGAATACAGCCAGTCACTGGTCATCCATCACAGAGGTAGGTTGGTCACTGGGGCAGCAAC
>NW_007024438.1:0-695 GCF_000164805.1 Carlito syrichta
TAGCTGGTTAAAGCAACTAGTTAATTCAGCTGGTTAGAAAGCTGACTATCTATGTAGCAAGCTAGTTAAGTCAGCTGGCTAGTCAGTTGGTTAAGCAAGTTACATCAGCAAGTTAATTCAGCTTGCTTCCTACCTGGCTAGCCAAGTAGCTAACTAGTTGAGTCAGCTGGCTAGCCACCTGGCTAGCTGGTTAAATCAGCAAGGTAATTCAGCTGACCAGCCAGCTGGCTAGCTAGCTAAGTCAGCTGGCCAGCTGGTTAAGACAATTAGTTATGCCAGCTGGCCATTCAGCTTTCTAGCTAGGTAGCTAGCTAGTTAAGTCATCTAGTTAAGTCAACTGTGTAGCTAGGTAGCTAGCTAGATAAGTCAACTAGTTATGTCAGCTGGGTAGTTATTTAAGACAGTTAGTTAAGTCAGCTGACTAGCCAGCTGCCTATCAGTGTAGTTATCTAGTTAAGTCAGCTGGCTCCCCAGCTGGCTAGCTAGTTAAGTCACCTAATTAAGTTAGTTCGCTGGCCAGAAGGATAGCTAGGTAGTTATTAGTTAAGTCAGCTGGCAAGCCTGTGGGCTATGTAGGTAGGTATCTACTTAAGTAAGCTGTCTAGCCTTTAGGCTATCTAGTTATGTCAGCTAGTTAAGTCAACTGGCTATCCAGCTGTCTAGTTAGGTAGATAGGTAGTTAAGTCTACTGGCTA
>NW_007024439.1:0-392 GCF_000164805.1 Carlito syrichta
GAAATAGATCCCAGTATGTTTAAGAATCTAACACATGAAAAAGATGATCTTTTACTAATGAGAAACGATAGATTAGTTGGTCCTCAGTCTCACAATTTATAATCGATTCAAGATAAAGACTTAACTATCAACAGCAAGACAGTAAAAATCTTTCTTTCTTTCTTTCTTTCTTTCTTTTTTTAGGCAACTACTTAATAATGTAACAGTAGGAAGAACCCTTTTACCCAAGAATGGAAACTTTTTTTTAAACAGGCATGTTTGTCAATATTGAGCCATTTAAAATTGTTTATGACCAAAAGTACCTTAAACAAGATACCAGTTACATATATTTGCAGCTCAGATCTCCTCTGAGTGGCTTAGTATCTATTATATATAAAGAGTTCTTACAAATC
>NW_007024440.1:0-378 GCF_000164805.1 Carlito syrichta
CAGCCCCTCTGGTTACTTCCCATGTTGCTCCTGGCATCCCGAGTTCAAGGATCTAGGGAGACCTGGTCAGCATTCGCGAGGGAAACCCTCAGGATCCTGGATCACCCATCCTTAGGGAGGAGGAGTCAGGAAGGGAGGGCTTCCTGGAGTAGATGACCTCTTAGGGAGTGTGGAGACAAGAGGGGCTAGTGTGCCAGGCCCAAGAAGTGGCATGTTCAGTGGCAGGGGGCCAGAGCTAGTCTGTTCCACGTGGGCACCGAACCCTCAAGTTCTGAGGTGCAGGAGGATGAGGAGAGATGAGTCTGGAGGACCCAGAACTTGACAGGCCACCCAGGTCTTGCCAGGGAGTCTGTCCTTTGCTCAGAAGTTGCTGCTGAA
>NW_007024441.1:0-378 GCF_000164805.1 Carlito syrichta
CACAGCTCAATTGTCTACTGATCCATCGTCTATTGGGAATTCTAGGCCCATGTCTGGGGAGTCCTTCCCAAATGATCTGTGTCTGTTCACGATGATCCCCACTACACACACAAATGTATGCTCTTCTTTTTTCCATGTGTTCCTGTTTTTCGTTGAGTCGAATTCTCACTTTGTTGCCCAGGCTGGAGGGTGGTGGCTTGCTCCCAGCCACCACAGTCTAGGTCTGCCAGGCTCTAGCCAGTCTTTTCCTGTACTTCTGAGGAGCCAGAAGGACAGGAGTGTGCCACAACACCTGGCTCATTTGCGATGGAGGGTGGTGACAAGGTCTCACTGAGGTACCCAGGTGAGTTTCATCCTGTGGGCTTGGGCTGGCCTCTG
>NW_007024442.1:0-489 GCF_000164805.1 Carlito syrichta
GCCTCAAGTCATCCTCCTGACTCACCGTACCTAAGTTCTGGGATGCCAGGCAGCAGCCACTAATTATTTTATTTTATTTTATGTAGTTTTCTTGCTAATTATTTTATTTTATTTTACGTAGTTTTCTTTTTTTATTTTATTTAACCTTACTATTTTTATTTTATTTTCTAGAGACAAGGTTTTGCTCTGAGGCCCAGGCTAGTCTCAAACTCCTGTCCTCAAGAAAACCTCACACCTCAGCCTCCCACAGTGTTGAGATGACAGGGAGGAACTTCTAAGTATGACTAATTATTGTATTTTATTGTATTGTATTGTATTGTATTTTACTTTACTATTGTATTTTTTAATTTTTTATAGACAGGGTTTTTCAAGGAGACTCAGGCTCATCTCAACCCACTGGCCTCAAGTGATCATCCTGCCTTGGCCTCTCAAGGTCTGGGATGCCAGGCAGGAACCACTAATATGGCTTATTATTTTATTTCATCTAAT
>NW_007024443.1:0-539 GCF_000164805.1 Carlito syrichta
GTTCAATTGACCAGCCCTCTACATTAATGAGTATTCCAGTAACTGGGCCTTCTACATAATTTGTATCCCAGTGACTAGCCCTCCTCTATCATGCTTACACCGGTGACTGTTGTCATCTGTGAAGGATGTCTCCGTGATGGGTATCTTCTGTAATAGCTGTCCCAGTGACTTGACCTTCTCTCTATTGGGTGACACATAACTGACTCTTCTCTGTGATGGATGCCACAGTGACTGACCCTCCTCTGTCATGGGTGCCACAATAACTAGCCCTTCTCGGTGAAAAATGCCCCAGTGAGAGATCCTTTTCTGTGATGGATACCACACTGATATTGCTTTCTCTGTAATACCTGTCACAGTTACTGGCCCTCCTTTGTGATGTGTGCTTCAGTGACTGACCCTCGTCCGTGCTGGGTGCCTCAGTGACTGGCTCTCCTTTATAAAGTGTACACCAGAGAATGTTTGTCATCTATGGTAGTTGTCCTATTGACTGAGGCTCCTCTTTGGTGCCACAGTGAGTATACATCTGTGATCAATGCCAC
>NW_007024444.1:0-415 GCF_000164805.1 Carlito syrichta
CCAGGTGGGTCTCGAACCCGTGGGCTCAGGCAATTCACTCACCTCAGCCTCCCAAAGGCACGGGATTACAGGCTGAGCCACCAAGCCCGGCTTATATATGCTTATATATATCTCTATATATCTATATATATAGCCAAAAAAAATGAAAACACGTTTACACAAAAACTTAACACACACTTGTTCATACCAAGATTAATCATAGTAGCTAAAATGGAAATCCAAATGTCCATCTACTGATGAATGGATGAAATGTTTATAAATAAATATTTCATACAAGGTGTAAATCTTTCCTATATTAAAAATGAATGAAATACAGGTAATAGTGCTACAGCATGGATCAATCTTGAAAACATTATGCTTGAATGAAAAAGTCACAAAAGACCACATTATACAGTTCCATTTGTTTAGAATGTCC
>NW_007024445.1:0-439 GCF_000164805.1 Carlito syrichta
GACATTGATGACAAGGAGGAGAAGCTTGGAGAGGAGGACAAGTACAGGGACGACAAGGAGGCAGCACCTGAAGAGGAGGTCGAGTGCATTGATGACAAGGAGGAGGAACCTGGAGAACAGGCCAAGGGACTTGATGACAAGGAGAAGGAGACTGGAGAGGCAAACAAGGTCACTGATGACAAGGAGGTGTAGCCTGGAAAGGCAGACAAGGGTCTTGCTGACCAAGAGGAGGAGCCTGGAGAAGATCCCGAGGTCATTGATGGCAAGGTTGGGGAGCCTGGAGAGGTGGCCGAGGGCATTGATGTCAAGGTTGGGGAGCCTGGAGAGGTGGCCAAGGGCATTGATGACAAGGATGAGGAGCTTGGAGAGGGGGCAAAGGGTTTTGATGACAGGGAGGAGGAGCCTGGAGAACAGGACAAGGGCTTTGATGATGAGGAGA
>NW_007024446.1:0-374 GCF_000164805.1 Carlito syrichta
CCATTCCAATTATCTCCATTTCATTCCATTCCATTCCTCTCCATTTCATCTCATTCAATTCACTCTATTCCATTCCATTCCATTCCACTCCTCTCCTTTCCTCTCCATTCCATTCCATTCAATTCAATTCCATTCCTTTCCTTTCTCGTGCATTCCATTCCTACCCACAGCTTTCCTTTCCATTCCATTCAATTCTGCTGCATTCTATTCCAATCCATTCCCTTCAATTCTATTCCCTTCCATTTCTCTTCACTCTGTTCCATTCCGTTCTATCCCTCTCCATTCCATTAATTCAATTCCATTTCTCGCCATTTCTTTCCATTCCATTAGGTACCTCTCCTTTACATTTCAATTCTTTCCATTCCTCTCCAATC
>NW_007024447.1:0-375 GCF_000164805.1 Carlito syrichta
ATGGGAGAGAAGTTAAACCCAGTGAGATGGAAATTTTTAGTAGCCTAAGAAAACATCTTGCTACTGAAGCCCCTGTATTCAATGGCAAGGGTTTATTTTATGTAAATATAGATGTCGGCTTACATACTATAATGCATTTGGTAAAAAAAAGTTAATGAAAAAATTATCCTCTAAAATGCATTTGTTAGATTACCACATACACTAAAGCTTCCATAACTTTGTTTTTTCTTAGAGCCTTTGGGTCAATGAAACAGAGCCAGTTACAGTGATATTTCTGCATTTTTTTCTCCTCGCTACTGAGCATGGTTTATGTGGGACTAGCTGTATTTTTTCTTTTTTCCCTCAGATATCTTTTCCTTCTTTCTGGAGCCATTG
>NW_007024448.1:0-1144 GCF_000164805.1 Carlito syrichta
AGTGGGCTTGCCAGGTGTCTAGGCAGCCAGGTAAATTAGGCAGCCTGCTGGCTGGACAGTTGGAAAGCCAACCTGCTTAACTAACCAGCCACCCTGCTGGTCAGCTGGCTAGCCAGCCACCTTAACTTGCTGGCCACTTACCTCAGAATCCTGCTAACCAGCCCAGTTTAAGTTGCCAGTCACCTAGCCAGCCATCCAGCTAACTAAATGACTTAACAATCTGACTTAAGTAGATAGCCATCCGGCTAGCCAGCTGGCTTAACTAGCTAGCCACCTAGGTAGCCATCTGTCTAGGCAGCTCACTTAACTCGTTGATTTAACTAGGTGGCAATCCGGCTAGCCAGCTTTCATAATTAGTTAGCTACCTACCTAGCCATGTGGCTAGCCAGCTGACTTAACCAGCTGACTTAACGAGGTAGGCAGCTGACTAGTCAGTTGACTAAACTAGGGAGATACCTAGGTAGCCAGTTGGCTAGACACTAGAATAAATTATCTGACTTAACCAACTAGCCTGTTGGTTAGCCAGCAGACTCAACTAGTTGTCTTAACTAGTTAGCCTGTTGTATAACCAGTAGACATATCTAGCTAACAACACTAGCTAGCTTGGTGGATAGCCAGCTGACTTAACTAGCTAGCTACCTAGGTAGCCAACTGGGAAGCCAACTGAATTAACTAGCAGACTTAAATAGCTAGCCAGCTGGTTAGCCAACTGACTCAACTAGTTCACTACCTAGTTAGCCAGTGGGAAAGCCAGCTGACAACTAGCTGACTTAAATAGCTGTCAAGCTGGCTGGACAACTGACATAACTAGCTAGCTACCTAGCTAGTCAGCTGTATAGCCAGCTAACTTAACTAGGTTACTTAACTTGCTAGCCGGCTGGCTATTTAGCTGGCTAACTGACGTAATGATCTAGCTGATTAGCTAGTTGATGGCCTAGCTGATTAATGAGCTAGCTGACTAGCAAACTGACTAGCTAGCTGACTAGCTAGCCACCTACCTGACTATCTATCCACCCACCAGACCAGCCTGCTAATGTGCCATCTTAACTTTACAGCCACCTAGCTATCCACCTGGCTAACCAGCTGACTTAGCTAGTTGAATTAACTAGATAACCATCCGGCTAGCCAGCTGTCTTAACTAGCT
>NW_007024449.1:0-374 GCF_000164805.1 Carlito syrichta
ATAAGTACACCAGTGACTGCCCCTACACTGTGATGGGTGTCCCAGTGACTGGTCCTCCTCTCTGAGGGATACTCCAGTGACTTTTGATCTTCTGCAATACCTCTCTCAGTGACTATCCCTCCTCTGTGATGGATTCTTCAGTGACTGAATCACCTCTAGAGTTGGTGCCTCAGTGTCTGAACCTCATTCTCCACGACTGGACCTCTTATATGATTAGCACCCTAGTGATTGTCCCTCCAGCTAATGGGTTCCTTAGTACCAGATCCTCCATTTGGGTAGGTGCCTCAGTGACTTTACTTCCCCCGGGATAAGTGCCTGGTGCTCCATTATAATCGTTGCCATATTGACAACTCTTCCTCTGTGAAGTTTGTCCC
>NW_007024450.1:0-408 GCF_000164805.1 Carlito syrichta
ACAATCTTAAATGTTTATATACTTAATAACAGAGAACCAAAATATATGAAGGAAAAACTGTTAGAACTACAAGGACAAATAGACAAATTCGTAGCTTTAGTTGGCTATTTCAATAGTCTTCTGTTAATAATTTATAAAACAAGTAAATTAAAAAGTATATACAATATAGGAAGAATATAGATAACTTGAAAATAACACCAAACAGCCTAACCTGACATTTATGAAGCATGCTACCCCAAAATAGTACAATAGGCACACTTTTCAGGTACACAGGAAACATTGAGGAGGACAGACTATATTCTGGGCCATAAAGAAATCTCAGTAAAGTAAAAAGGATTCAAGTCATACTAAGTATGTTCTCCAACCAAATGAAACTAAGTTAGAAGCCAGTAACTGAGAGATTTTTTA
>NW_007024451.1:0-406 GCF_000164805.1 Carlito syrichta
ATTTTGCCAGTCATATGGCTATGCTTCTCGTCTACCTTGAAATTCATGCTACCACACTCATACACACACGTGCACCCACCTTACACACTCACACATACATGCACCCACTTACATGGTCACACACTCCATACACACACATCCACCTTACATACTCACAAACTATACACGAGTACCTACCTTCCACGCTTTCACGCACACCTTACATGCTTACACACACATGCACCTACTTACATGCTCACATGCTATGTACATACTCATCCACTTTACACACTCACACACTATACACACGCACACCCACCTTACACACTCACATGCACCCGCTTACACATTCACATGCTATATACACACTCATCCACCCTACACGTTCACACACTATACACACACTCATGCACCTTACACGCTCACA
>NW_007024452.1:0-478 GCF_000164805.1 Carlito syrichta
CTCAGCCTTCCAAGTAGCTGAAACTACAGGCATGCACTACCACGCCTGGCTAATTTTTTGTTTTGTTATAGAGATGAAGTTTCACCAAGTTGCCCAGGCAGGTCTCGAACCCGTGGGTTCAGGCAATCCACTCACCTCAGCCTCCCAAAGGCGTGGGATTACAGGCTGAGCCACTGAGCCCGGCTCTCTGTGTCTTTTTTAATCTCTTGCCGTTCTCTCTCGGGCCCCCAAGGCAGCCACGCCGGCCACGGCATTTGAGACAGCCATGCAGGCTGTGAGTTGCCCTGCAAAATTTGCAGGAATGACTACCAGGAACCTGTGTGATGTACTTTCCATGTGATTAGACCTCACAACAACCCTATGAGGAAAGAAGATGCCACCTAAGATAATTAAAACTTAGGTTACGTAGTTTGCTCCAAACCCAGTAATCAGTAAATGACAGAGCCAGAATTCAGATTTAAGTCTCTTGGCTTCAAAG
>NW_007024453.1:0-802 GCF_000164805.1 Carlito syrichta
ACTAGCTAGCGAGCTGGCCAGCTGTCTAGCCAGGCAGCTTAAATAGCCAGACTGCAGACTGGATAGTCAGATAGCCAACCGGCTTAACTAGCCAGCCACCCTGCTGGTCAGCCAGCTAACCAACTGGCTTAACTTGCTGACACCTACCAGACCAACGTGATAACCCGTCACATTAACTTGCCAGCCACCTAGCTAGCCAGCCGGCTAACCAGCTGATTTAACTAGCTGACTTAACTAGGTAGCCATCTGGTAAGACACCTGGATTAACTAGCTAGCCACCTAATTAGCCAGCCGGCTAGCCAGCTCACTTACTCGGTTACTTAACTAGCTTGAAAACTGGCTAAGAAGCTGACTTAATTAGCTAGCTACCTACCTAGTCAGGTAGCTAACCAGCTGACTTGAGTAGCTGACTTAATCAGCTAGCCAGCTGGCTAGCTAGTTGACTTAATAAAAAGCTACCTAGGTGGCAAGTTGGCTAGTCACAGGAATTAACTAGCTGATTTAACCAGTTAGCCACCTGGCTAGGCAGCTGACTCAACTAGCTGACTTAACTAGTTAGCCAGCTCTCTTAACTAGCTGACATCACTAGCTAGATAGGTGGCTTAACTAGCTGACTTTACTAGCTAGCTACCTAGCTAGCTAGCTGATTTTACTCGCCAAAATAACTAGCTAGCTACCCAGCTAGGTATCTAGCTAGCTAGTCGACTTAACTAGCAACCTAGCTTAAATAACTCGCTGACTTATCTAGCTATGTACCAAGCTAGTCAGCTGACATAACTAGCTGAAATAAGCAGCTAGCCAG
>NW_007024454.1:0-575 GCF_000164805.1 Carlito syrichta
AGGTGAAGAGAGGAGAGGATAGGAGGAGGAAAAGGCAGTCCACATGCTTAGTTTTTTATTTGTTTGTTTGTTGTGTATTTGTTAGCTTGCAGGAGTTACTACAGTTGCCATCAGGATGTTATCAGGCAGCCAGGGATAGGATTTTGTGGAGTTGGATAGAGAAGAAGCTGAAAGTGATTGGGTAGACATTAGTCCCCTAGTTCTGAGTCATTAGAGAGAAAGCAGGAAGGAGGTAGAGTAATTAAAGAGGGAGTTAGAGTATGTCATAAGAACAACAAGGGTCAGGGTGGCAAGCCATTTTGAAAACCTTGGACCACTTGCCCCCGTGGCAGCACTAGAGGCCAAGTTGAAGGAGAGTACTAGATGCAGGAGACCCATCTTGGGTCCACCTCCTGGTTGCCTAGATGGGTATTGAGCAGTTGCTTAGGGCTGATGTTCCTCTCTAGTGAGAGGGACCTGAGACCTTTTAGATACATTTCAATGAAGGGGGCCCTCAGCCACCCATCTTGGGTTTCCATGAGGCATGCTCCAAGAGGAGGAGACAGATTGGTCTTAAGAACAGTCCCCAGCTGGAC
>NW_007024455.1:0-632 GCF_000164805.1 Carlito syrichta
TGGAATGGAACAGAAAAGAATGGAGAAGAATGAAACTGAATCGAATGGAATACAGAGAAACGGAAAAAATTGGAATGGAAAAGAATGGAGAGGAATGGATTGGAATGTAATGTAATGGAGAAGAATAGAGCGAAGAGTAATGGCATGGAATGGAGAGGAATGAAATGAAGGGGAATCACATGGAATGGAGTGGAATAGAATGGAGAGAATGAAATGGAGAGGAATGGATTAGAAAGGAAAAGAAAGTTGACAAAAGTAGTGAAATGGAATGGACAGAAATGGAATGGGGAGGAATGGAATAGAACAGAATTGAATGGAAAAGAATAGAGAGGATAGGAAACGAATGGAATGGCTTGGAAAGGAATGGAATGGAGAAGAATAGAAAGGAGAGTAAGGGAATGGAGAGAAATGGAATGGAGAGGAATGTAGTGGAAGGGAATAGAAGTGAGTATAATGGAGAAGAAAGGAAAGGAAAGGAATGGAGTGGAGTGGAATGGAATTGAAATAAATGGAATTGAGAGGATTTGAATGGAGAAGAATGGATTGTAGTAGAATGGAATGGAATGAAGGAAAATGTAAAAGAATGGAGATTAATGGAATGGAAAGGAAAGGAATGGATGGGATTGGAATGG
>NW_007024456.1:0-380 GCF_000164805.1 Carlito syrichta
GCGTGAGCCCCCATGCCCAGCCTTCAGACCCCTCTCTGGGCCCTGACGTGAGGACCCTTTTCCTGAGATGACCCAGGACCCCAGAGTGGGCAGCTGGAGTCATGCACCAAGCCTGACTTGGGGGAGTGCATGGGTCAGGGGCAAGTCTCCACCGGGGCACCCAGCTCTCCACCTGCCTCATTCCTCATGGTGGACCTGCTCGCTCATCCAAGGGACTGCCTTCCGGAAGAGAGGGCATGACTCTCAAGCCTTTATTGGAGGATGGTCAGGCAACTCACACCTGTCTCCACAGTCCTCAGGGAGACCTAGGCAAGATGACCTGTACCCGGGAGCTTGAAACCAGGCAAGACACCATAGCAATCCCTCACCTAGACCCCAAG
>NW_007024457.1:0-426 GCF_000164805.1 Carlito syrichta
TAGAACAGTTTGAAAGTATTCTATATTATTCAATATTTTGGGAGAGTTTAAGGAGAACTGATATCAAATATTCTTTAATGGTTTGAAAAATTCACTAGTCATGTCATCTGGTTGAGATATTCCTACCTAGGTGATAAGGTCAGAACAGGATATGAAGGTTTTTTATTCTCTTGGTAAAGAAGTGTTCCTGACCCAAAGTCCATTCTAACATGACCAGGTAGGAGACAAATGACTGCATGCACAAGAGTGCCTCTTCCAACAGTAATAAACTCCCTCAGCTTTTATTTATCAAGTAATGCTTTAATTCTCCCTCATTTTATGGAGGACAGTTTTGTTGGATATCATATTCTTCACTGACAGACTTTAAAAAAATTACTTTAAATATATCATCCCACTGTCTTTTGGCCTATAAGGTTTCTAATAAGA
>NW_007024458.1:0-5345 GCF_000164805.1 Carlito syrichta
GACACAGAGAGACAAAGACACACAGAGAGAAACAGACTGAGAGAGAAGGAGGGAAAGAGACAGACAGAGACAATGAGATGGACAGAGAGAGAGACTGAGAGATAGAGAGACAGAAAAAGAGAGACAGAGGCACACAGAGACAAAGAGAGACTGAGAGAGACAGAGAATGATAGAGACAGAGACACAGAGAGATTGAGAGACAGAGAGACAGAGACAAAGACAGAGAGAGACTGAGAGAGAGACAGACAGTGATAGAGACAGAGATAGAGAGAGACTGAGAGAGAGTGATAGAGACAGAGACACAGAGAGACACAGAAAGACAGAGAGAAACAGAGACACAGAGAGACAGAGAAAGAGAACAGAGACACAGAGAGACAAAGACATAGAGAGACTGAGAGAGAGACAGACAGCGATAGAGACAGAGACACACATATAGAGAGAGAGAAGGAGGGAAGGAGACAGAGACAGAGAGACAACGAGATGGGCAGAGACAGAGACAGAGACAGAGAGAAAAAGGAGGACAGAAAAAGACCGAGACAGAGAGACAATGAGACCAACAGAGAGAGACACACACAGAGACAGAGACACATAGGGAGACAGAGACAATGAGACATAGAGACAGACAGAGACAGAGAAACAGAGACAGAGAGGCAGAAACCAAGGGAGAGACACACACAGACAGCAATGAGCCCATCTGTTTCTGCGACAAGACAGCCAGCTGAACACCAACCCCAGACTGTGCCCACCCTGCTTCCTCCCTCCTGCCCTCCAGATCATTGAAAACTCTTGCTGAAAACAACCGGACATTTCCTCAACAGCCAGTGGCAACATGGAAAACACAAAGTCAAACTCCACCCTGCTCCCCCCCAGCCTCAAATCTCTTAAAGTCAGCCTTCAGTTTGAGCTGGGCACCGTGTCCCACATCTGTGATCCCAGTGCTTTGGGAGGGCGAGGCATGAGGGTTGCTTGAGGCCGGGAGTTTGAGACTAGCCTGGGCAACACAGCCAGACTCCACCTCTACAGAAAATGTTTTTTAAAAAGAAGAACTATTTGTCAGTTCCCAACCTCAAGAGAATGCAGGCCCAAGTTCAGCTGGTGTAAAGAAGAAAATCTTCCTCAACCCTCCAGCCAACAGAAGGAAACATTTGTTTCCACTGAAACCCATCATGGCCAGCTTCAAAGTCCACTCTGGGACAGGCTGCCTGGCAAATTATGACTATTGAAACATCATTCTACAAAACAGCACAGTCATATGGAAGTTGTTACTTTGAATGAGTTTGGGTAACCTTGGCTTCATTGTTACTGTTTCGATTTTACTTACTTTACATGCTTTTTTCTAGGTTTTTGGTGTAAAAGCTATAAGCTGAAAGCATTTTACACATAAACTTATGCATGTCCGTCGTTCAGTAACATTATAATAAAGAGAATCTAAATTTTAAAATGTAATTTTTTGAGCTATCAGATGCCACACATCATCACATCTAAAAGTCGATGTTTTCTTTCTTTCTTTTTCTTTTCTCTCCCTGTCTCTCTTTTTTAAAGATGGGGTTCCTGCTGTGTTGCCCAGGCTGGTCTTGAACTCCTGGGCTCAAGTGATCCTCCTACCTCAGCCTTCCAAGTACCTGGGATTACAGGTGTGAGCCACCACACCCAGCTCTAAGAGCCCATTGTTTTCCTTTTTTTTTTTTTTTAGTCAGAGTCTCACTCTGTCGCCCAGACTGGAGGACAGTGGCATGCTCCCAGCCACCACAGCCTCCACCTGCTGGGTGCCAGTGATCCTTCCGCCTCAGCTTTCCAAGTAGCCAGAACTATAGGCACAAGCTAATTGTTTGATTTATCATAGAGACGAGGTCTTGCCAAGCTTCCCTGGGCTCAGGCAATCCTCTCGCCTTGGCCTCCCAAAGTGCTGGGATGACAGGCATGCACCACCGCGCCCAGCCAACAATGAACTTAAGACTGACAGGGTGCTGTGACATTCCCAGCATACCCTTTCACATGTTGCAAATCCTCGGAGGTGGACAGGGCAGCCATTCCCACCCTGTGACACCAACCAGGAGCTCCAGGGCACTTCTCAGGGACCTGCATGGTAGGCTGTGGCCTCCCTGCCTACTGCTGCCTCTGGGAAGCCGATAAACCCCAAACCCCCGCTTCCTCCTGCAGCCATGCTTGGGGCCCTGGAGACAGAGTCCTCTGTGTCCCCCGAGAAGCCACATGGCAACCATGTCTGTTGTTGAGAAAAGTGGGAGGAGAGAATGAAGGAAGGGCCCGAGCACCCAGGACCACAGAATCAGAGAAAAATCGAAATCTCCTTACAGGCAGGTACTGACCCATTTCCAGGTGCCGAGGGTGCAGTGCGCCCCTCACCAAAATATTCGTACATGACCCAAACCTGAGAATGGGGTCTCATATAGAAATAGAGTCTTTGGCCAGGTGCGGTGGCTCACACCCATATTTCCAGCACTCTGGGAGGCTGAGGTGGAAGGACCGCTTGAGACCGGGAGTTCAAGACTGGCCTGGGCAACACAGCAAGCCCTTGTGTCTACAACAAATAAAATAATTATCTGGGCCTGGTGGTGACTGTAGTCCCAATTACTTGGGAGGATGAGGTGGGAGGATCGCCTGAACCCAGGAGGCTGAAGCTGCAGTGAGCCATGATCGTGCCACTGCCCTCCAGCCTGGGTGAGGCTTTTAAAAAGATGAATCTGGTTGGCACTGCCTTGAACTGATTATTTGTCTTATCAACATTAGGTAGAGTGGTTGAAATAATATGCAGTTCACAGCATCACCTGCGAAGTAAAATTGTCAAAGGTTTTTAAACTGTATTGAATTGAGCATTTACATATCAACTGAGCAAAAAGTCTATGTCATGGAAAACAATGGAGAGATGTTGCAACAAAACAGTCTAATTGTTGATGGAGTTTCCTTTGAACAAAGCATACACAAAAGAAGATATGCACATATAGACTATGAATCAGATACCATAGGAAAATTAGTATTAAATGTGAAAATGCAGTTGTGAGCCAGGTGTGATGGTGCACATTTTTAGTCTCAACTACTTTTAAAAGGCTGAGACAAGAGAATCACTTGAACTCATGAGTTGAGTTGAACTATTGTCTTGCCTCTGCCCTCTAGCGTGGCAACAAAGTGAGATCTCATCTCTTAAAAAAAATATGGCGAAACGTAGGAAACCATTCTCACTTTTTAAGAAGTATATAATTACTTATATCAGGGTGAAATATCAGGATGTCTGTGTATATATTGAAGCTTCTTTAGCAAAAATGATGGAGCATATCTAACAAATATTGGACAATTTCATCTGTCTATATCAATGAATGCCTATTCTTTATATTTCTTCTCCACTTTTCTGTAGTTTGAGACTTTTCAAATTTTTTAAAATATGTTAAAGATCTCCAAAGAATATCAACAATAAAACTATTCATTGTTGGTATAATGAAAAGAAAGAAAGGAGGAAAGGGAAGGGAAGGGGGAAGGGAGGAAGAAGAATGACGGGTAAGTGCAGTGGCCTGTATATTTGTATCCCTCTAAAATTCATATGTTGAAATATAATTCTCAATGTGAAAGTATTAGTAGATGGAAACTTTGAGAGGTGATTTGGTCTTGAGAGTTGAGCCCTCATGAACCGCCTACATGCCTTTATAAAAGAGGACCCGGATAGCTGCTGTGATCCTTGTGCCTTGTTTACCAGATACACTTGTCCAAGGCTTTAATCATAGACTTCCCATCCTCCAAACTGTATACATTTATGTTGTTTATAATGATCCAGTCTGTGGTCTTGTTATAGCAGCCCAAATGAACTAAAAAAGAAGGGGAGGAGGGGGGAAGGAACATATTTAAGGAAAAAACAAAAAACATTGCTTTATAATACATAGGCCTATTCATGAAGGTTTTGTCCTTAAGTGTTAAGCACCTTTGCATTTAATGTCTGCCCATTACCACATTTTTAAAAATTTGTGCCTGTGGTTTGACTCGTTCAATCCTGCTATATCTTCTCAGCTCCAGATATTATTATCTGAAATTCCAGTTTCACTTTCTGATATTGACCAATGTCTAGGTTCTCCACGGTTCCTGATTCTGCTCTTGTTTGCTTCTGTCTAAACACAGTAACATTCGTTTTATGCAAGAAGAACAACAGAGAGAAGCAGTGTTCTCCCAATCCAATTCTAGGGTTAACTTGAAAACTCAGTTGCAATCTGTGTTTCTTTTCTAAAGGCTTCTGCTGTCTAGTGTTATGATTTTACATCCACATGAAATCCATCCTACTGTTCCCCATAAATTGCTAAAAGTAAAATTTAGGGATGATAATAACAACTAATACCACCCATAAGAAATTAATGGTACTGATGCTAAACTGAGTGCATAAGATAAATTATGTTTATTTCACAGATGCAGGAACTGAGAATCAGAAGTCAACTAACTTACTCAAATTCAATTTGCTAAAAAGCTTTTGACCTTTGTTTTTATTTCAGCTTTTTCTGTCTCCAAAGTTAATGCATCATTCCTAACATTATAGATTTTACTTTAAGACATTTAGTTTGCAGTAGTCAAAATTTTATGTAGTGTTCCTTTATAATAATGATTGCAACAAGATTTCCAGGAGATGCATGAATCCACTGGGAGAACATTTTACTTTTTCTGTGCTACAACTGCAAGTTGAGAATAGCGATATCCTAAGGCTGTTGTG
This sequence comes from Carlito syrichta, assembly GCF_000164805.1. Classification (NCBI taxonomy): domain Eukaryota; kingdom Metazoa; phylum Chordata; class Mammalia; order Primates; family Tarsiidae; genus Carlito; species Carlito syrichta. The sequence continues at coordinate 4,703 of NW_007024458.1, forward strand.
GGCATTCATCCGGTTGTTTCCAGAGGCCTGAGCACTAGGGCTAGGGATCTTAGGATCAGTATTACCCATATTACCCATGGCTAGGGACTCTTCAGTCAGAAATTTACAATGGCAGCAATTGTAGATGCAGTCCTGGGTTTACACTAGGGAGCTTGAGAAATCTTCTGTCAATACCCAGGACATACTTTAGAAAGCTCTTGTTACACTGTGCCTGAACTTTGAATTGTGTGCTGACATTAATTGGCAGCAAGACTCAACACCGAGCTCCTTGCTGTCTGAATATCACCATAAGTATTGAGAAAGTCTCACATTTCTGGAGTCTCTAAGTCAGGGGTCAGTAACTGAGGGAAAATGCTTGCTTCTATAGATTATTCAAAGCCCATGTTTTAAAAATATCTTGAGCATGAAATTCTAAACCTCTTTTTACCTTCTATTATTTTGTTTTCTTATTCGTGTGAATCAGATTTCTAAAGATAGGATCAGAACAATTCCATGTCTTTTGGTGAGGGTTTGTGTTGGTTTGTTTCGGTTCCCATGTCTTTCAATATTATACTGCTTTTCAGGTTAAAATTTTTAAAAAGGTCATATATTTTATACATTAAAAATTATCTAAAACCTCAGTAGAATTGTTTTTAAAAAGACA
>NW_007024459.1:0-840 GCF_000164805.1 Carlito syrichta
CATGTTCTTCCCAGGAAGCGTTTTTTTGATTTAAAAAATGTGGTGCAGTGCTTGACTTCCGCTTCCTGAGAATAACTAGGATCCGAGATGAGCAGCTGCGGCCCCAGCCTCTGCACCAGGAGATCCCTGGCCACTAGCTTCCTAGCCTTATGCATTCAGCCACTCACACAACCATTCACTTGCCAGTGGAGTTTGAAGTCTGGAAGTGTGATGCCTCCCACTTCGTTCTTTTGCTAAGGATTGTTTTGACTATTCGAGGTCTTTTAAGATTCCATATAAATTGATGCATTGTCATTTCCAGGACTGAGAAGAATGATGTTGGTAATTTAATAGATATTGATTTGAATCTGTAGATTGCCATTAGCAGGATGGATATCTTAACAATGCTAATTCTTCCAATGCATGAGCATGGAATATTTTTCCATTTGTCTGTGTCTTTTTGGATTTCGTTTAGCATTGGTTTGAAGTTTTCATTGTAAATAAAGGTCTTTAACTGCTTTGGTTAGGAAGATGCCAAGTTATTTCATTTATTTGTGGCTATTGTGAAGGGGATTGTGTTTTTATTTGAGTTTTTGTCTATTTATTGTTGGTGTATAGAAATGTGACTGTCTTTTGCAAATTTATTTTATACTCTGAGACTTTGCCAAAGTCCTTTATCAGTACAAGGTTTTTGGCAGATTCTTTTGGGTTTTCAAGGTATAGGATCACATCATCCACAAAGTGAGATAACTTAACTTCCACTTTTTGTATTTGGATATCCTTGATTTCCTTCTCTTGTCAAATTTTTCTACCTAGGACTTATAATACAACGTGAACAGAAGAGGAGAAAGTAGGCAGTCT
>NW_007024460.1:0-362 GCF_000164805.1 Carlito syrichta
CAGTTGTTAAATTGGTGAGTTCCATTGTGAGAAGCCCTGATGCTCAAACACTATTGCCATCATTGCCACTATGATGATTGCCTTTTTATAGAAATCTAACCAAACAGCTAAAGTAGTTTGTTCAGTCAGCTAAAATGTAATAGAATAAGTTTTTATCAATAGATTTAGGCCAAGCACTTAGCCACTGTTCTAGCACTTTTGGTTTCTATAGGTCTATGAATCTACATGTTGATAGGGAGGGGATTTAGATGGAAAGTAAAGCATAGCAGGGTAGATGTAGGATTGCATTGCAGTCTAAAGAAATTCATCTTAGAACAATGGATGCTTTCTAACTATTAAAAGTAGAGACTATAGTAGAAAGC
>NW_007024461.1:0-366 GCF_000164805.1 Carlito syrichta
ATTTCATTCCATCCCTTCATTTCCACTCCATTCCACTTTTTTCCAATCCATTCCTTCCTCTTACTTTCCTTTCCATTCCATTCCCTTCCATTCCATTGCTCTCCATTCCATTCCATCCCATTCAATTCCGTTCCCTTATAATACATTCCTCTCCATTCAATTCCATTCCATTCCTTTCCTCCTCATTCCATTGCATTCCATTCCTTCCATTTCACTAAATTATTATCCATTCCTCTCTTTTCCATTCTTCTCCATTCCATTCCATTCCATTGCATTCCTCTCATTTCCTCGCCATTCCTTTCCATTACATTCCATTGCATTTCATTCCTCTCCATTCCATTTCTTTCCATTCCATTCAGTATTATC
>NW_007024462.1:0-814 GCF_000164805.1 Carlito syrichta
ATTCCTCTAAGGACTTCAATAATTTTGGGCTAAATTTGTCCTAAGTTCATTATACTTCCTTTGACTCCACTGTCTCACTCGAATAATTTACAAAATCCAACTGTATTGTTTTTGTAATGTTAATAATCTGTACAAAGCCTCACTTACAATAGTTTTCAAGTACTATTCTTTAACTTTTGTATAAAACTAAAAGTGGGTGTGTATTACATACATAGGCTATGAATTTTCCACATACAATCCTAAAACTTTTTTTAAATTATTTCTTTTCAGGGAAAAAGTTTTACTTTGAAAAGGGACAAATCATTTTAGTCAGGTGGGTTATATTGTTCTCCATGTGAGAGAAACTGGGTTTAGGTATTATACTATGTTTTGGTCTTTATACTTATCTGTATAAATCCTTTATGTATTTTTTTGAGGCTATTTAAATCTGAACATGAAAACAGATCATGAATAACAAAATACAGAAAAATGATAAAAAGATGAAAAATATTGACTGGTAGTTGCCAACAGAATATTTCAATGCATAATAAATTATATTAAATTCACAAAAACACGCAGAGAAATATTTTACTTCCCAGGTATGTCTGTGTTGCAAGTACCATATGTTACACCCAAACAGTATGAGGCAAACAAAAGAAGATATTTCTTTGAATTACAAGAATGATCCACAATGGGTTTCATGCAAAGTGGATCTAGGGCTCCAGATAAGTTAGAGTCTCTCTGTCTTTCTTTCCCATCAGCTTTCTTTCTTTCTTTTTTTATTTTTTGAGTTGGAGTCTCACTCGGTCGCCCAGACTGGAGTGCAGTGGCTGCT
>NW_007024463.1:0-2445 GCF_000164805.1 Carlito syrichta
GCTAGCTGACCAGATAGCTGGCTACCTAGCTGACATAACTAGCTAGCAAACAAGCTAACTCTCCAGCTTGCTGACTTAACTAGCTAGCTATCTGGCTACTGGCTAAATGACTTAAATATCTAGCTGACTAGCTAGCTATCTAGCGCTGACTTAACTAGCTAGCTGACTAACAACCTGAGTAGCTAGTTGACATAACTCACTAGCTGGAGAGTTAGCTGGCTTGCTAGCTGACTTAACTAGCTTGCTGGCTAGCTAGCTGACATATCTAGGTGACAAGCTTCTTGGCTATGTAGCTGGCTAGTCAGCTGACTTAATTAGCTATCTACCTGGTTGGCTATATGGATAGCCAGCTGGTTTAACTAGCTAGCTAGCTGGCTAGCTAGCTGGCTAGCTAGCTAGTGGGTTGGCCACCTGGCTAGCAAACCAGGACAAATAGCCAGCCGTCTGGCTGGAGAGTGGAACAGCCAGCCAGCCAAACTAGCAAGCTACCCTGCAGTTCAGCCGGCTAGCCAGTCGGCTTAACTAGCTGGCAACCTACAAGACCAGCCTACTAACAAGCCAGTTTAAAATGCCAGCCACCTATTAGGCAGCTGGCTAACCAGCTGACTAAACTAGGTGACAACTAGATAGCCAACGGCTAGCCAGCTGCCATAACTAGCTAGCCACCTAGCTAGCCAGTTGGCTAGCCAGCTCACTTAACTCGCTGACTTAACCAGCTAGCCATCCAGCTAACCAGCTGACTTAATTAGCTAGCTACTTACCTAGCCAGGTGGCTAGCCAGCTGGCTTAAATAGCTGACTTAACCAGCTAGCCAGCTGATTTAAATAGTGAGATACCTAGCTCTCCAGTTGGTTTGTCACTTGAATTAACTAGCTGACTTATCCAGTTAGCCAGCTGGCTAGCCAGTTGAATCAACTATCTGACATAACTAGTTAGCCAGCTGGCTAACCAGCTGACTTAACTAGCTGACATATCCAGCTAGCAAAATGGCCAGCAAGCTGACTTAACTAGCTAGCTACCAACATATACCACTGGCTTGCCTGCTGAATTAACTACCTAGATGTCTAGCTAACCAGCTGGTTAGTGAGCTAACATAACTAGGTGACTTAACTAGCTAGTCAGCTAGAAAGTCAGATGAATTAACTAGCTGACTCATATAACTATTCAGCTGGCTAGCCAGCTGCAATACCTAGCTTGGTACATAACTATCCAGCTGACTAGCCAGCTGACTTAACTAGTTGACTTAACCAGCTAGCCAGTTGGCACAGCTAGCAGACTTAACTAATTAGCCAGCTGGCTACACAGCTAACTTAACTAGCTCTCTACCTAGCTAGCTAGCAGGCTAGTCAGCAGACTTAAGTAGCTGACTTAATTAGCTAGCCAGCTGGCTAGCCAAGTGACTTAACAAGTTTGCTACATAGCTAGACAGCTGACTAGCCAACTCACTTAACTAGTTGACTTAAATAGTGGCCTGCTTGCAAGAAAATTGAATTAACTAGCTTGTTATACAGCTAGCCAGCTGGTTAGCCAGATAACTTAACTAGGTGACTTAACTAGCTAGCCAGCTGACTAGCCAGCTTACTTATGTAACAAGCTACCTAGCTAGCCAGCTGGATATCCAACAGACTTGACTAAGTGGCTTTACTAGCTAACCAGCAGGCAAGAAAGCTGACTTAACTATCTAGCTACCTAGCTAGCCAGCTGTCTAGCCAGCTGACTTAACTAGGTGACTTAAGTAGCTAACCTGCTGGCTAGCAGGCTGACCTAACTGCCTATCTACATATCTAGCCAGCTGGATAGATAGCTGAGTTAACTAGCTAACTACCTATTTAGCCCTCTGGCTTGCCAGCTGACTTGACTACCAAGATACCTACCTAACCAGCTGGCTGGTGAGCTGATTTAATTATTTTACTTAACTAGATGGTTAACTGGCTAGTCAGCTGACTTAGCTAGCTACCCTGCTAGGCAACTGGCTAGCCAGCTGACTTAGCTCACTGACTTAACTAGCTAGCAAGCTGACTTAACTAGATGATTTAACCAGCTAGCTATCTAGCTATCCAGCTGATTTTCTAACTGGCTTAACTAGCTAGCTACCTAGCTAGCTATCTAGCTAGCCAGCTGACTTAACTAGCTGACTTAACTAGCTAGGTAGACGACATAACTAGCTGACAAATATATCGAGCTTCCTAGCTAGCCAGCTGACTTAACTAGCTGAACTAACTAGCAAGCCTGATGGGTAGCTATCTGCCTTAACTAGCTTTTAAACTAACTAACCAACTGGATAGCCAACTGGTTTAATGAGCTGATATAACAAGCTAGCCTGCTGGTTTCCAGCTGACTTAACTAGCTGACATAACCAGCTAGTCAGCTGTCTAGCTAGCTGACTTAACTAGCTGGTTGCCTATCTACTAAGCTGGCTAGACACTAACTTACATAGCAGACTAA
>NW_007024464.1:0-360 GCF_000164805.1 Carlito syrichta
TAGAATGGAGAGGAAAGGAATGCAATGGAAAGGAATGGAATAAAGAGAAATTGAATTGAGGGGAATGGAATGGATAGGAATGGATTGAACTGAAGTTGAATGGTGAAGAAAAGAGTGGAAAGTAATGGAATTTAGTGGAATGGAATGGAGTGGAATGGAATGGAATGGAGAGGAATGGAAAGCCATGGAGAGAACTGGGAATGAAGAGAAATGGAATGGAACTGAATTGCATGGAGTTCAATGGAATGAAGAGGAATGGAATGGATTGGATTATTTGCAGATGAATTGAATAGAATGGAATGTAATGGAGAGGAATGTAATGGAGAGGAAAGGAATGGAATGGAGAAGAGAGGAATGCAA
>NW_007024465.1:0-360 GCF_000164805.1 Carlito syrichta
CTGGGATGATTGCCAGATGCTTCTACAGGTATTATTCACCACTGAAGAAAAAAAAAGAATCCAGACGGAGGCCCGGAAGCTGGTTCCAGGAACTGATGGACAGCCCACCACCAATCCTGACCTTATCAATGAGACTTTTCCCCTTTCCCGACCTGAATGGGATTTTAACACGGCAGAAGGTAAGGAGAAACTTCGGGTCTATCACCAGGCTCGGATGGCAGGTCTCCGGGCAGCTGCTCGTAAGCCCACTAATTTGGCTAAGATATATAACATAAGACAGGACAGGAATGAGAGTCCAGTCGCGTTTTTAGAGCGTATTATGGAAGCCTTCCGTCAATACACCCCAATGAATCCAGAGGC
>NW_007024466.1:0-360 GCF_000164805.1 Carlito syrichta
CGTTCTTTCCTTTCAGTTCTCACCTTGCCACCAACCTGACACACACACACCCACACATCTACCCCCACTTATACATACACCACTCTCTCTCCTCGAGTTCTACTCTTAAAGGTTGCTGATGCTTCCTTTCAATCGTGTTTTGGTTTTGTTTTTTTTGCGTCGGAGTCTCACTCTATCGCCCAGGCTGGAGTGCAGCTACATGCTGATGGCTACCGCAGCCTCAACCTCCTGGGCTCAGGTGATCCTTCCACCTCAGCCTTCCAGGTAGCAGAACTACAGGCATATACCACCACACCTGACGTTTGTTTGTTTGTTTGTTTGTTTTGTTTGTTTAGAGACGAGGTCTTGCCAAGTTGCCCA
>NW_007024467.1:0-382 GCF_000164805.1 Carlito syrichta
AGTGGGTCTATCTCTCTGACCCAGAAACAAAGTCTCTTTTAAACCCAAAGTGGTCTGAACTTCTTCAGGTAATTTTATCGACTCCCACGGCCGCAAAACTCATCACGGGCCATCATTAGGTCACCCCATGGATTCACATCTCCCGCTTAAAACCTGCTGCCCCTCCTTCCTCGCATCTCACCCATAATATTTGTCCACCCACCTACAGGTATACCTGCTCCAAGGTTCCAGACCAACCACTTAAGCTTCACCTATCTCGACTCACCACTCATCCCAACCCAAATCCAAACCAATATCCAGGATACAACACAGAACACCTGTGACCCTTGGCCCCTCTCCTTTCTTGGCCTGATTGCCATCCTACTTACTATATTACTCACCT
>NW_007024468.1:0-383 GCF_000164805.1 Carlito syrichta
AATAGAAAGCATAAGAATGAAATGCAATGGAATGAAAGGGAGTGTAGTGGAATTGAATGAAATGAAATGGAGACAAATTGAATTGAAAGGAATGGAATGGAATGGTATGGAATGGAATGGAAAGGAGAGGAATGGAATGGAATGGAGAAGAATGGAATGGAATGGATGGGAGGGGAATGGAATGGATGGGAGAGGAATAGAATGGAATGGAGAGGAATGGAATGGAATGAAATTGAGAGGAATGGAATGATATGGATAGGAATAGAATGGAAGGAATGGAATGGAGGGGATTGGAATGGAATGGAATATAATGAAATGTAGGGAAATAGAATGGAAGGGAATGGAGAGGAATGGAATGGAATGGAAGGATTGGAGAGGAATGG
>NW_007024469.1:0-358 GCF_000164805.1 Carlito syrichta
GTCCTGACTCTCTGGTGCAGGTCCAACTCCCCTCAGGTTGGGGCTGGTCCCCGACAGTGACTCATGACTATCACACATCTGCAATTCGTGGCCCAGTGAACTAAAGTCTTCAAAATGGGTCCCCCAGTGACTTGTCCTCTCCTGTGTTGAATGTTCTCTTGAATGGACCACCGCTGTGATGGGTGCCACAAAGATTGGCTCTGATTTTCAATGGGTGTCCCAGTTACTAGTTATCTTAATGGGTGTTTTAGTGGCTAGCCCTCCTCTTTGATGGGTGTCCTCAAGACTAGTTCTCCTGTGTTATGGTTGCCTCAGTGTCTATTCTTCCTCTCTGATGGGTGTCCTAGTGACTAGCCTT
>NW_007024469.1:1650-2765 GCF_000164805.1 Carlito syrichta
TGGGTTTCCAAGTGAATGACCCTCTTCTGTTATTGATACCTCAGTTACTGCTCCTTCTCTCTGATGGATGCTCAGTGACTGACCCTTTTCTATGACTGGTGCAGAGATGACTGACCTTCTTTTATGATAGCTGTTCCAGTGACTGACCCTCCTATTTAATGGCTGCTTTAGTGACTACACCTTATCTGATCACTGCCACATTGATTGGTCCTCTTCTATGATGGGTATACCTGTGACTGGCCATCCTCTGTGATGGGTAAATCAGTGCCCCAGTGACTGGCTGTTCTCTGTGATGGGAGCCTCAATGACTGGATCTCCTCTGCTATGGGTGCCTTAATGCTTCACTCTCCTCTCCTCTGTGATGGTTGCCCCAATGACTGGACCTCTTCTATAATATGTGCCAGAGTTTTACACTCTTCTTTAACGAGAGCCCCAGTGACTGGCTGCCCTATATGATGGGTGGCGCAGTGACCTACCCTTCTTTGTGATCAGTGCCTAATGACTGTCCTTCATATATTATTGGTGCCCTTATGACAAGCCCTACTCAGTGATGGATGTCTCAGTGACTGGACCTCCTCTATTTTTTGTGCTGCAGTGACTGACCTTCATCTTTGAAGCATATCCCAGTGATTGAGCCTCCTCCATAATAGGTGCTCCATTGACTAGATATCCTTCATGACTATTGTCACAATAACTAGCCTTCCTCCAAATTGAGTGCCCCAGTAAATAGTTGTCTTCTGTTATAGATGCCCCAGTAACTGTTTCCTCTATAATGGGTCCCCCAGTGACTAACCATCCTGTGTTAAGAGTGTCCCTGTGACTAATCCGCCTCTCTGATGGGTGCCCCAGTTATATATTCTCCTTTCTGATAGATGCTGCAGTTACTGCCTCTCCTGGTTTTGGATGCCTGTGACAGGCCTTCCTCTGTGATGGGTACTCTAGTGAATAGACATCTTCCATGGTTACTGTCCAAGGGATCAGTCTCCTTTGTAGTGGGATCATCAGTGACTGTCCCTTCTCTTTGTTTAGCGACATATTGACTGCCCTCCTCTGTAATCAGGCTCCAGTAACTGACTGTTCTCTGTGATCAGTGCTCCTGAGTTTGGAATGAATCT
>NW_007024470.1:0-1275 GCF_000164805.1 Carlito syrichta
TTTGTGATGTGCCTTGGGTTTTTGTACATGGAATAGAATTGTTTCATTGTTGGATTTTATGATAAACAATGTATGTTACTGTTGTACATCGTATGATATGAGTCTCTAACTTGGGGCATGTTGTGTAAACTCTGTGTTCAACTGTTTTGCCTTGTATGTGTGTTTTTTCACAACTGGGTACATGTTGAAGATGTGTCCCTGTCAGCTGCACAGTGAATGAAATCATTACATAGTGAGTGCATTTTTAGATGACCTGTGTCTGTCACTGCTGCACATAGTAGGAACTATGTCTCCATCGAATGACAAGTTGAGTGAAATATGTTTTGAACTGTTTCATATTGTATGTGGGTGCTTACACAAGTGTGTGCATGATGGTGAAAATAAGTACTTCACGTGTTGCACATTGAATGACATTGTTTCATAGCGGATACACTTTTGGATGAGCTATATCTGTCATTATTGGATGATGGATAAGTTATGTCTCTAAATTGGGGCATGTTGTGTGAAATGTGTTTTTAACTGTTTTACATTGTATTAGGGTGCTTAGGCAAATAGAGTATGCTGCATGAGACATTCCTCAGATGGTTACACACTGAATGTGATTATTTCATACTGAGTGTAATTTTTGGTGAGCTATGTTGTCATTGTTGCATTGTGTATGAAATGTTTTTTTTTTATTTTCCAATTGGGGCATGGTTACATGTCTAACAGTTTTATGTTGCATGCCAGTGTTCTCCCAACTGAGCTCATAATTCATGAGTTGTGTCCCTCACTGTTTCACATTAAAAGAGGCAACTGTGTGTATTTTAAAATGAACTATGTCTGTCATTGCTGCATGCTGTATGAAATGTGTCTCTGATTATGGGCATTTTGTGTGGAATGTGTGTTTAACATTTTTACATTGTATATGAGTGTTACATGTTGAATGAGATATGTCCTTGACTGCTGCATGATGAATAAGATTATTTTATATGGAGTAATTTTTTTTGAATGAGCTATGTCTGTTACTGCTACATGATACAGAATATGTGTCTCTAAACATGGGCATGTTGTGAGAAATGGGTTTTTAACCCTTTTAAGTTGTTTAAATGTGTTCATGAAACTAAGTTTATGCTGCGTGAGATGTGTCTCACACCATTGAATGTTGAATAATATTATTTCATAGTAGGTACATTTTTGGATGAGCTATGTCATTGTTGCACAATTTATGAAATGTGCTTCTTATTTGGGCCTGTTGTGTGAAATAAGTGTTTAAATATTTATGTTATGTGATGG
>NW_007024471.1:0-356 GCF_000164805.1 Carlito syrichta
ATAGTCAGGAACCACTAAGTCTGGTTAATTATTTTCATTTTTAAAAATTTATTTTAGCTATTTTATTTAATTTTATTTACTTCAGTATTTGTATTTGTTGTTTTTTAGAGATATGGTTTTGCTATGAGGCCCAGGAGAGTCTCAAACTTTTGCCCTCAAGTGATTCTCCTGACTGGGACACCCAAAGTGCTGGGATGACAGGCAGTAACCAATAAGTCTGGATAATTATTTTATTTTATTTCATTTTATTTTATTCAACTTTACTATTTTCTATTTGTTATTTTGCAGAGACAGGGTTTTGCCATGAGGCCTACATTAGTCTCAAACTGCTGACCTTATGTCATTTTCCCACCTTG
>NW_007024472.1:0-394 GCF_000164805.1 Carlito syrichta
CGAGTTATGCAGATTCCTTATTCTTACTTAGCAATAGACAGTGAAGTTTCCTGTATGTGAGGACACTCATTACCCAGATTCCTACTTCAAAAATCTGATTCCTGGTTACCACTTAGGAAGACGGCCTGTACATTTGCTACTGAGGACACATATAAGGAAGATTCCTTATACTCCTTACCAATATGTCGTGTAGTTTCCTGTATATGACAACCTCGACTATCCAGCTTCCTGCTTCACTCTGCAGGATGCCAAGACAGTTCCTGTAGACTGATAACTCCAGTTTTTTGGATATTAAAAGAAAGACGTCCATAATGTTCTTTGGGAACTGGAATCCAAGATTCCTGGTACCCCATCACAAGACCTACCCAAAATTTGGAATATTCCAAACCCAAAA
>NW_007024473.1:0-354 GCF_000164805.1 Carlito syrichta
AGAAATATAAAGTTGAAATAAGGTTTTGTTCCAAGCCTAGAAGACAAGTTTTCAGAAAGTATGATTAAGGATTAAGCCTGAATCTTATTGTTTCTACATAAATAAATAAGTACATTGGTCAATAAATATTTATTTAGCACCTACTGTGTAGATGGTAAAACACATGGCACAGAGAGCAGCAACACATGCTCCTATAATGTGTGAGTTCACAGTCCCACAGGAAAAATAAATGCATCCATAAATAAACCAAATACTAAGTGGACCACAGCAAGGGTGAAAACTGACCAGATAATGTCTCAGGAGTAGAGAAGAGGAGAAATCAGCATTGACAAATGATGCATAGAAGTTTATTGG
>NW_007024474.1:0-352 GCF_000164805.1 Carlito syrichta
ATCATTCCATTCCATTTCATTCCATTCAATTCATCTCCCTTTCATTCCATTTCTTTCCATTCTGTTCCTCTCCATTCCATTCCATTCCTTTCTATTCCATTCCACTATACTCCATTCCATTCCTCTCCATTCCATTCCATTCAATTCCATTCCATATCATTGCACTCATTCATCTCTATTCCATTCTATTCCATTTCTCTCCATTCCATTCCATTCCCTTTCAAATTTACTCTCCTCCACTCCATTAGACTCCATTCCATTACACTGCATTCCAATCCATTCCATTCCTCTTCATTCCATTCCATAACACTCCATTCCATTCCACTTCATTCCAGTCCTCTCAATGCCGTTC
>NW_007024475.1:0-595 GCF_000164805.1 Carlito syrichta
AACTTCATTAACAATTCTAAATCTTCACTTCACCTTAGCTAATATAATTCCAATTATACTTCTAGTTTTCGCAGCCTGTGAAGCCGCTGTAGGTCTAGCCCTACTACTAATGGTATCAAATACATATGGTCTAGATTATGTACAAAACTTAAGCCTTTTACAATGCTAAAAATTATTCTACCAACACTTATAATAATTCCATTAACATGATACTCTAAAAAACATACCATTTGAATTAACACTACAGCCCACAGCCTAGTAATTAGCTTCACTACACTCTCTATTAAACTATTTTCACAATATTAGTACAAACTTCTCAATCACCTTCTTTACTGACTCTTTATCAACACCACTACTAATCTTGACCACCTGATTACTACCCTTAATAATTATAGCCAGCCAAAACCATTTATCAAAAAGAACCACTCACACGAAAAAACTATATATTTCCATGCTAATTACACTCCAAACTTTTCTAATCATGACCTTTACAGCTACAGAATTAATTTTCTTCTATAATCTATTCGAAGCGACTTTAATTCCCACACTAATTATTATTACACGATGAGGAAACCAAACAGAACGACTAAATGCC
>NW_007024476.1:0-465 GCF_000164805.1 Carlito syrichta
TTCAGTTAGCTAGCAAGTTAAGTCAGCTAGCTAGACAGCTAGATATTTTGTTTGCTAGCTATTTATGTCATTTAGATAGCCCACTAGGTAGTCACCTAGCTAGTTAAGTCAGCTAGCAAATCAGATAGTTACTTAGCTAACTAATCGGCTAGCAACTCAGCTTGCTGGTCAGCTAACTAGTGGCCTCGTTCGGTTTCCAACAGGTCACCTAACTAGTTTGATCATTCGCCTGTCAAACTGTCAGCAACTAGTTGGTACTCTCGCCAGCCAACAGGACAAATAACTTGTCGATTTGCTTGCAGGCCAATAGGTCAGCTAACTATTTGGCTTGCTCACCACATAACAAGTTAAGTCAGTTCACCAGTCAGCTCGCTTGCCAGCCGACTACTTAAGGAACCTCACCCATTGGCTCACTTGCCGGTCTATTAGTTAAGTCGGCTTGCCTGTCGGTTCAATTGCCCATCT
>NW_007024477.1:0-349 GCF_000164805.1 Carlito syrichta
GCCTGGAGACAGAATGAGACTCCAACTCAAAAAACAAACAAACAAAAACAAAAAAAAAAGAAGACGAAGATAAAAATAGGATACAATATATAAATAAAATGGGGCCAATTTAGTCACAATGAAACATGTCTAACATAAGCAAATGGCACTCTCCTCTCCAGTGAAGTAGAGAAATGAGAGTGAAGAGGAAGACTGTCATTATTTAGACAGGACTTTACTGGAAAAATGTTGATCAGTCTAGAATTCAGGTTCTTATGACGAGAAATCTTCCCAGTGACCTGGGCTCCAGCAGTGGTTCCACAATTCAAGAGCTTCCAGTGCTTCCAATGTTTTCTTTTGTAAATGGGGA
>NW_007024478.1:0-348 GCF_000164805.1 Carlito syrichta
CAGGTCGCCATCTTAGAAGCTGGGAGCCGACATTTTTTATAATGAGATAGCATGATACTTGAACAAAATTTCTTAAAATCCAAACAGTCTTGAGTTTGCATCTCAGTTCTGCAACTTGCTAGCTCTGTTAGTGGAATTAATGGATTTAACTCCTTTGTGGTCTAGTTTCCTAATCATTTAAATGGGGGCATTACAGTGTTTTGAAAGAATTAAACAAATTAGTGTGAGTACTTACCTAGTAACTACTAGATGCTCAATAAAATTTTGTTTCCTTTCTTACTCATAATGTTGGTGTTTTCTACAGTTTTCAGTGTTTTCCTGCTACTTTTGAACTAAGAAAGTGTGTAA
>NW_007024479.1:0-390 GCF_000164805.1 Carlito syrichta
GTTGGTTGAGAAATTGAGGTTTTGCTTCTGGAATCTCTAACCTATTCCATTGGTCTATATGCCTGTTCTTGTACCAATACCAGGCTGCTGTTTTGATTATTGTAGCTTTATAATAAAGTTTAAAGTCTGGGAGTGTTTTATCTCCTGCTTTTTTTTGGTTTTGTTTTCTACTGAGGATTTCTTTGGCTATTCTTGGTCATTTATGTTTCTGTATGAATTCCTGTATTGTTTTTTCTAGGTCTGAGAAGAATGTTGCTGGTAATTTGATGGGTATTGCATTAAATCTGTAGATGGCCCTAGGTAGAATGGATATCTTAGCAATGTTGACTCTTCCAATCCATGAGTATGGAATTTTTTTGTATCTTTGATTTTTTTTTTTTTTTTTTTTGG
>NW_007024480.1:0-3465 GCF_000164805.1 Carlito syrichta
TCCACTCCACTCCATTACTATACATTCCATTGCACTCCATTGGATTCCATTCCATTTAACTCTTTTCTATTTCTATCCTCTACATTCCATTCCCTTAAATTCCATTCTGCATTCCATTCCTCTCTTCCCCATTCCATTCCTTTTTTCTCCATTACATTCCCCTCCGTCCATTCCATTCTGTTCAATTCAACTCGATTCTATTCCTCTCCATTCCATTCCTCTCCATTCCATTGAAATCCATTTATTCAACTTCATTCCATTCCACTCCATTCCATTTCTCTCCATTCCATTCCATTCCTCTCCATTCTATTCCTTTCCAATCATTTCCTCACCATTTCTTTCCAGTTCAATCCATTCCGCTCCATTCCATTCCTCTCAATTCCAGTCCTGTTCAGTCCATTCCTTTCCATTTCATTCATTTCCTTTCCTCTCCATTCAATTCCTTTTAACTACACTCAATTCCATTTTATTCCCTTTTTTTCCTCTCCATCGCATTTCTCTAATTTCAATTCCATTCTTTTCTTTCCTCACTATTCGATTTATTCTTAATTCCCTTCTATTCCTCTCAACACAATTCCTGTGCATTCCATTACAATTCATTCCATTTCCTTATATCCCATTCCTCTCCATTCCATTCCTCTCCATTCCATTCCTTTCCATTTAATTCCTTTCCTTTCCTCTCCATTCCATTCCATTCCATTCTTCTCTATTCCATTTATTCCATTTCATTCCTCACCATCTCATTCCTCTAAATTCCATTCCATGTCTTTCCATTCCTTACCATTCAATTCCTCCAATTTTCCTTTGGTTCATCTCCATAAAATTCCTTTCCATTCCATTCCAATCCACTCCATTTCTATAGATTCCATTCCTCTACATTCCATCGCTAACCATTCTATTCCCATCCATTCCTTTCCATTCCATTAATCTCCATTTTTTCACATTCCCCTTCATTCCATTCCATGTTACTACATTATATTTTACCCTATTTCATTCACTTCCACTCCATTCCTCTCCATTATATTCCTCTCCATTGTAACACTCTAAATTCCATTCCTCGTCATTCCATTCCTCTCCCTTCCATTCCATTTGTTTTCATTCAGTTCCACTCCATTACTCTCCATTCCTTTGCATGCCAATCCATTCCATTCTATTCCATTCCATTCCTTTCCATTCCATTCTGCTCCATTTCATTCCTCTCCATTCCATTCCTGTCCATTCAATTCCTTTCCACCCCATACCTTTCCATTCCTTTCATCTCTAATCTATTCCCTTCAATTCAATTCCTCCATTGCATTCCTCCCCAAACCATTGCATTCCATTCCGTTTCTTTCCACTCAATTCCATTCTACTCTATTACATTTCATTCCTCTCCATTCCACTCCTTACCATTTCTCTCCATTCCATTCCATACCATTCCATTCCTCTCCACACCTTACGTTTCCATTCCAATCCTCTGAATTCCATTCCATTTTAATCCATTACGGTCAATTCCATTCGATTCAAATCCAATCCATCCTTTCCAATCCATTCCATTCCATTCTCCTCATTCCATTCTTCACTATCCCATTCAATTCCATTCAGTTCAATTTCTCTCTGTTCCATTTGACTAAATTCATTTCCTCTCCATTCGATTCCATTCCTCGCCATTACATTATTTTTCAATCCACTCCTCTCCATTTCATTCTTTTCCATTCCACTGAACTCCATTCCATTCCTCTCCCCTCCGTTCCACTTTATTCCTCCCCATTCCTTTTCTGACCATTCAATTCCAATCTATTCCAATCCTCTCCACTCCATTCCTCTTCCTTGCATTCCATTCAATTCCACTCCATTCATTTCCATTCATTCTGCTCCATTCCATTCCTCTCCATTTCATTGCATTCTACTATATTACATTCCAGTACATTCCTCTCCATTCCATTCCATTCCTCTCGATACCATTCCTTTCAATTCCATTTCATTGTTCTCCATTCCATTTCATTCATCTCAATTCCATTTCTCTCCATTCCATTCCAATCCATTACATTTCTTTCCATTCCACTCCTCTTCATTTTGCTCCACTCCATTCCTCTTCATTCCATTTAACTACATTTTATCCCATCCCATTCCATTTTCTGCAATTAATTCATCTCTATTCCATTTCTCTCCATTCCATTCCAATCAATTCCTCTCAATTTGATTCCATTAAATTCCATTCAATTCCAATCCATTCCACTCCATTCCATTCCTCACAATTACATTTCTTTCCTGCATTCCATTGCATTCCTTTTCATTCCTTTCCATTCCATTCCTCTCCCTTCTATTCCATTTCATTGCACTCAATTCCATTCGCCTGCCTGCCTTCCTTCGTCTCTATTCCATTCATCAATTACATTCCTCTCAATTCCATTTCATTCCATTCCATTAATCTCAATTCTATTTGTCTCCATTCCGTTACATTCCATTCCTCTTCAATCAGTCCCATTCCTCTCCAATCCATTCTATTGTATTCCATTCCATTCCACTCCATTTCATCCCAGTCCAATATATTCCTCTCCATTCCATTCCGCTTCATTCCATTCCTTTCCATTTAATTCCTTTCCTTTCCTCTCCATTCCATTCCATTCCATTTCATTCTTCTCTATTCCATTTATTCCATTTCATTCCTCACCATCTCATTCCTCTAAATTCCATTCCATATCTTTCCATGTCTTTCCATTCCTTACCATTCAATTCCTCCAATTTTCCTTTGGTTCATCTCCATAAAATTCCTTTCCATTCCATTCCAATCCATTCCATTTCTATAGATTCCATTCCTCTCCATTCCATTGCTATCCATTCTATTCCCATTCATTCCTTTCCATTCCATTAATCTCCATTTTTTCACATTCCCCTTCATTCCATTCCATGTTACTACATTATATTTTACTCTATTTCATTCACTTCCACTCCATTCCTCTCCATTATATTCCTCTCCATTGTAACACTCTAAATTCCATTCCTCGTCATTCCATTCCTCTCCCTTCCATTCCATTTGTTTTCATTCAGTTCCACTCCATTACTCTCCATTCCTTTGCATGCCAATCCATTCCATTCTATTCCATTCCATTCCTTTCCATTCCATTCTGCTCCATTTCATTCCTCTCCATTCCTGTCCATTCAATTCCTTTCCACCCCATACCTTTCCATTCCTTTCATCTCTAATCTATTCCCTTCAATTCAATTCCTCCATTGCATTCCTCCCCAAACCATTGCATTCCATTCCGTTTCTTTCCACTCAATTCCATTCTACTCTATTACATTTCATTCCTCTCCATTCCACTCCTTACCATTTCTCTCCATTCCATTCCATACCATTCCATTCCTCTCCACACCTTACGTTTCCATTCCAATCCTCTGAATTCCATTCCATTTTAATCCATTACGGTCAATTCCATTCGATTCAAATCCAATCCATCCTTTCCAATCCATTCCATTCCATTC
>NW_007024481.1:0-346 GCF_000164805.1 Carlito syrichta
ACTTGTCATCCTCTCCAGGCTCCATGTCCTTGTCATCAACACCCTTAACTGCTTCTCCTGTCTCCTCCTCTTTGTCTTCAATGCCTTTGGCCACCTCTCCAGGCTCCTACTCCTTCTCATCAACACCCTTGACTCCTTCTCCAGGCTCCTTCTGCTTGTCATCAATGTCTTCGGCTGCCTCTCCAGGCTCCTCCTTCTTGTCATCAACGCCTTCATCCACCTATCCAGGCTCCTTCTCCTTGTCATCAACCCACTTGGCCACATCTCCTGGCTCTCCCTCTTTGTTACCAATGCCCTTGCCTGCCTCTGCAGATTCCTCCTCCTTGTCATCAACGCCATTGGCCAC
>NW_007024482.1:0-565 GCF_000164805.1 Carlito syrichta
GCTAGTTAGCCAGCTGACTTAATAAGGTAGCTACCTAGTTAACCAGCTGGTTAAACAGCTGAATAAACCACCTGACTTAACTAGCTAGCCATATGGCTAGCTAGCTGACTTAACTAGCTTGCTACCTAGCCACTCAGCTGACTATCCAGCTGACTTAACTAGCTGACTTAAATAGCTAGCTAGCTGGCGAGACAACTGACTTAACTAGGTTGCTACCTAGCTAGCCAACTGGCTAGTCACCTGACTTAACTAGCAGACTTAAATAGCTTGCCTGCTTGCTTGCCAGGTGAATGAACTAGCTTGCTACATAGTTAACCAACTGGGTAGCCAGCTGACTTAACTAGATGACTTAATTACCTAACAGGACGGTTAGCCAGCTGAATTAACTAGCAGACGTAAATAGCTGGCCTGCTTGCTAGCCAGCTAACTAACCTGGCTAGCTAGCTAGGTAGTCATTTGACTTGACAGCTGATATAATTAGCTGACTTAACCAGCTACCCGGCTAGCTAGCTAGTAGACTTAAATAGCTAGCCAAATAGCTAGACAGCTGGATAGCCAGCTGACT
>NW_007024483.1:0-376 GCF_000164805.1 Carlito syrichta
ATGGGAAGCAGTAGCTGCTAATGAAGGAAAAGCAAAAAATTACATAGCCTCATTAATATGAGCATTGCCTTTAGATAATGGACTAAGGAAGGGTAGAATGAGTAGCATAAACAGGTTCTATACTATCACAAATATGTAACTGAATGATTTATAAAAGAACAATTATGTTAGTGGGAGAGAAGGAAGAGACAGCATGAAGACTAGTAGTTTTTAAATGACACAGTACACCTGTAACATAATGTTAGTGTTGAGATTAAAATTTTTTTTGTAAAGCCCTAACAAGCTGCAAACAGCTTAACTCATAGAGTGGAATTACAATCTGTTTGAAAACAAGAAGTAACACCATTAATAACAGTAACCGCTGTTTCAGAAGAGG
>NW_007024484.1:0-340 GCF_000164805.1 Carlito syrichta
CATCTTGCTCTTTGACTGTCCACCCAGCCAGATGGCTATTTAAGCTGGCGGGCTAGCCAGCTGGTCAGCCAACTAGTTCGCTAGCTGGCTCTAGTCAGCTAGCCAGCAAGGTATCTAGCTACTTAAGCCAGATGGGCCACCTGTGAAGACAACCAGTTAACTAGCTAGTTAAGTCAGCTGACTGGCCAGTTTCAAGCCCAGTTGCTAGTCAGCTAGATAAGTCAACTAGCTAGCCAGCTAGCTTGTTAAGTCATCTAGCAAGTCAACCAATCATTCAGCTAGCTAGTGAAGTCAACTAGCCATTCAGCTTACTAGTCCGCTAGCTAGTTAAGTCAGCTCA
>NW_007024485.1:0-352 GCF_000164805.1 Carlito syrichta
CAGCTAGGTTCCTATGTAACAAGCTGACTTAAATAGTTAGCGGCCTAGCTACCTTGCTGACTTAATCAGCTAGCTAGCTAGTAAGCTTACTTCTTATCTAACGTGCTAGATAGCTGACTTAAACATCTGACTTAACTCGTTAATTAAAGAGCTAGCTAGCTGACTCAACCAGCTGACATAACTCATTAGCTAACTAACAAGCTTGCCTACTCAACCAGCTGACACAACCCCTTTGGTAACTAGCTAGCTAGCTGACTCTATCAGCTGGTGTAACCTGTTAGTTAACTACCTCACTTAACCTGCTGAATTAACCCGTTAGCTAACTATCTAGCTAACTGTCTTAACCATCTGA
>NW_007024486.1:0-448 GCF_000164805.1 Carlito syrichta
ATATTTGCCAACTGTATGTCTGACAGAGGCCTAACATCTAGGATCTACAAGGAACTCAAACGTGTCAGAAAGAAGAAAACAAATAGCCCCATTACAAAGTGAGCAAAAGATATAGACACTTCTCAAAAGAAGACATACGAGCAGTTAACAGATACGTGAAAAAATGCTCACCCTCACTAGTCATCAAAGAAATGTAAATTAAAACCTCTGAGATACTCACCCAAATGCTCACCCATCTCCAGTCAGGATGGCTATCATCAACAACTCAAAAAAAAAAGCAGATGCTGAAAAGGATGCAGGGGAAAGGGAACACTTCTACACTGTTGGTAGGAGTGTAAACTAATACAACCTCTGTGGAAAACAGTTTGACTATTCCTAAAAGATCTAAAAATTGACCTTCCGTATAAACCCGCAATCCCCCTACTGTGTGAAAAAGATACCTGTGCAC
>NW_007024487.1:0-782 GCF_000164805.1 Carlito syrichta
AGAAAAATAATTAGCAATAGTCTTAAGATGTCAAATCATAAAGTGGTTATATAAATAAACAATCGTACCAAACTTCAAAGCCCTGTCTTCCCTAATATGTAATAGGTATTTTATCTTAACAAAAGTATAAAAAGGGTAATTCTTAAAAATAAAAATGATTATTAGCAAATTAGTCTCCAATCTCTAATCCAGAATATCTAAATTACCATCCACAGTATTCTTAGGACTACTGAATAACTGTAATTTTACAATTAAAATGCTGAAAACTGAAAAATGGACAAAAATGTACTCTTCATGGTATCTACTTACTACTCTGCTCACTTTCTAAAAATCAAATAATTGTTCATAATTACTATAAGGCAAAACTCAAAACATTTGGAATCACTTAAGTTAATTCTTTATTTTCAAGCAATCTGTGGACAAAACCACCTAAAATTTTTTGAAAATTGGGTTTTATGGTACTATTTTTTTACTTCAGAATCTAACATCTTCTTCCATTAAACACATCTTCAAGTTCTCACTGGTCTCTATTGCTTCACTTACTGTTCAAGAGTTAACTATATAACATCTTCAACGGCTCTGACTCTTGGCCTTACCTATATCCTTTTCTCTTGCTATTTGTAATACTGATGGTTCATCTACATAGTATAATCAGTAATATTTATGGTCATCAGGGCTAATTAGAGTAAAGGTACCAACAATTTCTATGATTTCCTTTTTTATTTTTATTTTTTTGAGTCAGAATATCAGTGTCTCAGGATGAAGTGCAGTGGCATACTCAC
>NW_007024488.1:0-361 GCF_000164805.1 Carlito syrichta
ATACGGGCAGCCAACAAACACATGAAAAAGTGCTCAGTCTCACTCATCATCAGAGAAATGCAAATCAAAACCACACTGAGATACCACCTATGAATGGCCATCGTTAATAAACAACAGCAGATGCTGGTGAAGATGCAGAGAAAAAGGAATGCTTCAGCTGGGCTTAGTGGCTCAGCCTGTAATCCCGCGCCTTTGGGAGGCTGAGCTGAGTGGATTGCCTGAGGCCGCGGGTTCAAGACCCGCCTGGGCAGGTGAGACCTTGTCTCCACAATAAATGAAAAAATTAGCCGGGCGTGGTAGAGCCCGCCTGTAGTTCCAGCTACTTGGAAGGCTGAGGCGGAAGGATCACCAGAGCCCAGCA
>NW_007024489.1:0-405 GCF_000164805.1 Carlito syrichta
AAGTTGAAATAAACTGAGGCAGGAGACAAGCCTGGCAACCTCTCTCAGCTCTTTATTTCCTGACCACCTTATCCTTCCCTTCATCCCTTTCCCAGAGCCCCACCTCAGCAGAGCGGCAAGGGATGAGGATGCTCCCATTTCCCTTGAGGCTTTGTTTCTGAGCTCAGCCCAGATAAAACACATACACACACACACACACACACACACACACACACACACACACACACACCCCAGCTAGTAAATGACTAACTAGCTTTTTAGGGGAGAAAAAAGGCCTGATTGTAGTGTTTGCTCTTTCCATGATATAAATACTCCTAGCATAGCCAATTTCAAGCTACCGATGTGATGTCATTGCATGTGGAGTTTGAAAGAGAAGCATGTTAAATAGTGTTTCTACCATGAATA
>NW_007024490.1:0-444 GCF_000164805.1 Carlito syrichta
TGACTACCCAACTGATATACGAGCTGACTAAACAAGCTAGTTGACTCACTGGGCACCTGAATTACCTAGTTAATTTAATTAGCTAGCCAGGTGTCTAGCCAGCTGAATTAACTACCTGGCTACCTAGCTAGCCAGGGAGCTACACAGCTGACTTAATTAGATGGCCTGCTGAGTTAACTAGGTTGTTATCTAGCTAGCCAGTTGGCTAGCCAGCTGACTTAAATAACTAGCCAGTTGACTAGTCACCTGACTTAACTAGGCAGCAACCTAGTTAGCCAGCTCCCTAGCCGGCTGACGTAACTAGTGGACTTAACTTGCTAGCCAGTTTCCTAGCAAGCTGATTTAACTAACTAGTTACGTAGCAAATCAGTTGGCTAGCCAGCTGACTTAACTAGCTGACTTAACTAGCTAGACAGCTGGTGATCCAGCTGAGTTAACTAGCTA
>NW_007024491.1:0-335 GCF_000164805.1 Carlito syrichta
TTCCCATTAGAATTTTACCTTTGGACTGCACGAAGTGACTCATGCCTATAATCCCAGCACTTCAGGAGGTAGAGGTGAGAGGATTGCCTGAGCCCACAGGTTCCAGACCAGCCTGGGCAACTTGGCGAGACCTCATCTCTATAGTAAATCAAAAAAAGTAGCTGGGCATGATGGTGCATGCCTATAGTTCCAGCTACTTGAAGGCTGAGGCAGAAGGATCGCCTGAGCCCAGCAGGTGGCGACTAGTGGCAGTGCTGGCAGTGCATGTGCCACTACACTCTAGCCTGGGCAACAAAGAGTGAGACTCCAACTCAAAAAAAAAAAAAAAAAAAAAA
>NW_007024492.1:0-362 GCF_000164805.1 Carlito syrichta
TTTGTGTGTGTGTACGTGTGTGTGTGATATATGTATATATATGTGTGTGTGTGTATATATTTATATGTGTGTGTGTGTGTGTGTGTATATATATATATACACACACATTATACCATGAGGGTCAAAAAATGTATACACATTTTAAGCTGTTATCAATATAATAAATACATGCTGATGGCAACCACTTTGAGCACCACTTGTAACTGCAGAAGTCAAATGTGACTTGTATTCTTCTTTTGTTACTGGTATATATTAAGTACTGATTATTACAATTTTAATAGATTTTTATTTCTTAAAATGTGCATACATGGCACCTTCTGTACATTATGAGGCTTAAATATATACATATATGTGTATATACA
>NW_007024493.1:0-881 GCF_000164805.1 Carlito syrichta
TCATCAGTCAACATGTTGACAAGCTAAATATTTGGCCCGAGTAATTGGCCAACATGCTAAGCCATCTAACAAGTCAGCCGAGTAGTCAGTCAATGTAGTAAACCAGCTAATTTGTCAGCTGACTAGTCAGCCAACAAGTTATGTCACCTAGTTAACTCGTTAACCAACTAGTTAAGTCAGCTAATTTACTAGTTTACCAACTAGTTAAAAAAGTTAGCTAACTCATTAACCAACTCGTTAAATCATCTAGGTATCTCATTAGCCAACTAGTTAAGTCAGTTAACTAAGTCTGCTTGCTAAACAGCTGGCTAGCTAAGTAAGGTAACTAAGTCAGCTAGCTCACTAATTAGCTAGCTATTTAAGTCAGCTACTTAAGTCTGCTACCAAACTAGTTAGCTAATTAGGTAAGTCAGCTAGTTATTCAGCTAGCTAAATAGTTCACTAACTATTTAATTCAGGTAGTTAAGTCAGCTAGCTAACTAGTTAAGTCAGCCAGTTAAGTCAGCTAGCTAAGTAGTTAAGTCAGCTAGCTAAGTCAGCTAATTAAGACAGCTTTCTAATTTAGTCAGTTGCTTCAGACAGTTAGCTAGCTAGTTAGCAAATGGGTTGTCAGGAGGTGGAGTCAGGCAATTAGTTAGTTAACTGAAGGGTTAAATCATCTGGTTGTGTCTGCTGGCTAGCTAGTTGCAAATGGGTTGAGTCAGATGGTTGAGTAGGCTAGCTTGCTAGTTAGATAACAAGTTAAGTCAGCTGGCTGAGTCATCTAGCTAGCTTGTGAGCTAATGAGTTAAGTCAGATAATTAAGAAAGCTAGCAAGCACATTAGATAACTTGTAAGCTAACTAGTTAGCTAGCTGGTTAAGTCAGCTGGCTAGACACTTG
>NW_007024494.1:0-4486 GCF_000164805.1 Carlito syrichta
TATTTGGCTGGCGAGCAAGCTGACTAGTTCACTGACTGATGGTCTGCAAGCAAGTTGACAAGTTAGTTTACCTGTTGGTTGGCAAGGGAGCTGAATAGTTTGCTTATCAGTTGACCAGCAAGCAAGCTGAATATTTGACTGACCTGATGGAAAGCGAGTTTGCCAATTAGTTAGCTGACTAGCTAGTTGAGTTGCTAGCCAACAAGTTAGCCAAGTAACTAGCTGGTATGCTAGCTGACTTAACTAGCTAGCTGACTAATTAGCTGGCTATCTAGTTGACAAGACTTGCTAGCAAACAGGCTATCTAGTTGTCTAGCAAGGTGACTTAACTAGCTAGCTAACTGGCGAGTTAGTTGGCTAGCTGACTTAATTATCTAACTGAAGAGCTAGCTAACTAGTTGACTTAACTAGTCATTTGACAAGCAACCTGACTAGCTAGCTGACTTAACTAGATAGCTGAATAGTTAGCTGACATGCTTGCTGACATAACTAGCTAGCTGGCAAGCTAGTTAACAACTAGCTGACTAGCTAGTTGGCTGATTAGCAGGCTAGCTAGCTGGCTGGCCAGCCGGCTAGCTAGCTGACTTAACTAGCTAGCTACTTGGTTAGCTAAATGACTAGCCAGCTTGCTTAATTAGCTAGCTACCTGGTTGGCTAGCTGGCTAGTCAGCCAGGCTATCTAGCAGACTGGACAGTTGGCTACCCAGACGGCTTAAATAGCCAGCCCCATGATTGGACAGAGGGATAGAAGGCTGTCTTAAATAGCCAGCCAAGCTGCTGTTCAGCTGTCAACGAGGTGGCTTAATTATCTGACCACCTACCTGACCAGCCTGCTAACCAGCTGTCTGAACATGCCAACCACCAAGCTAGCCAGCTGGCTAACCAGCTGACTTAACTACCTGTCCTAATTTGATAGCCATCCAGCTAGCCAGCTTGCTTAACTAGCTAGCCATCTAGCTAACCAGTCACCCAGCCAACTCACTTACTCACTGACTTAACTAGCTCATCAGCAGGCTAGCCAACTTAAATAATTAGCTAGCTACCTACCTACTTGCTAGCTAGCTGTCTTAACCAGCTGACGTAATTAGAAAGCTGACTTAACTAGCTGAATTAGGTATGTGACTTAAATACTTAGGTAGCTGACTTAATTGGCTGACTTAACTAGTTATCCAGTTGACATAAATACCTGCATTATATAGTTAGCTAACTATTTAACTAGTTGCATAAGTAGCTGACTTAACTAATTAACTAACTAGTTAGGTAGCAGACTTAAGTAGCTGACATATATTTAGCTAGCTAGTGAGCTAACTGACATAGCTAGCTGATGTAGCTAGCTAGCTGGTTAGCTAGCTGACTTAGATAGCTGAGTTAACTAGGTGGCTAAATAGATAGCTAACTCATTTAACAAATTGGTTAGAGTTAGCTACCTGTGTTAACTAGTTGGGATACTAGTTAACTAGCTGACTTATCTAGTTGTTTAATGGGTTAGCTAGGTAACTTAACTTGGTTGATGAGTCGGCAGAATAGTTAGCTGTCTTAGCAGGTTGGCTGACTACACGACCAACATTTTAGCTGCCTTAACTACTTGACCGACTAGTTGGCAGACTAGTTAGCTGGGTTAGATAGTTGACTGACGAGTTGGCCCACTAGTCAGCTCTGTTACCTAGTTGGATGTCTGTTGTGTTGACCTAACTAGTTTGTCGATTAGTAGGCCAATTATTTAGATGGCCTAACTTGTCAGTAACTAGTTAGCTGAGCAAATTTGTCGGCTGACAAGGTGGCCTACTATTTGACCAATTGGTTAGCTGACTTAACTAGTTGGCCAGCTAGGCAGCCGACTGGTTATCTGATTTAACTAGTTGGCTGGCAAAAGAGCCGACAGGTGAGCTAATTTAACTCATCGTCTGGCAAGTGATCTCACAGGTCAGCTGACGTAACTTGTCACCCGGTGAGTGAGTCAATTCGTCAGCTGACTTAACTATATGACTGGCGAGTGAACTGACTGGTCAGCTGACTTTAGTCGACTGGTGAGTGAGCCAACCGCTCAGATGACTTAACTAGTCGGCCAGCCAGTGAGACGACGAGTGAGCCGACTTAATTGGTCGACTGACAAGTGAGGCAACAGGCGAGGTGCCATAAATATTCAGCTGGCGTGCGAGCCGACTGGTGAGATGACTTAACTCGTCAGCTGGAGAGCAAGCCAAATAGCATGCCAACATATTGGTCTGTGAGAGAGCCGACAAGTTAGTTGATGACTGGCGATCAAGCAGACTAGTTTGTTGACTGTTTGGCAGGCAACGGGGCTGACTAATTAGTTGACCTGATGGAAATCAAGTGATCTCACTAGTTACATGACCAGCTAGCTGAGTTTCAAGCCGACTAGTTAGCTAAGTACCAAGCTGATTTGCTAGCTGACTTAACTAACTAACTGGCTATCTAGCTGACATAACTTGATACCAAACAAGCTATCTAGCTGTCTAACTAGCTGACTTAATTAGCTAGCTAACTGGCTAGTTAGCTGGATAACTGACTTAACTATCTAGTTGACCAGCTAGCTAGCTGACTAGCAAACTGAATAGCTAGATGACTTAACAAGCTAGCTGAATAGTTAGCTGACTTGCTAGCTGACTTAACTAGCTAGCTGGATTGCTAGCTGACTTAAGTAGCTGACTAGCAAGTTGGCTGGATCAGGCAAGTCAACTGACTTAAGAAGCTAGCCAAATTTTTGGTTACACTGCTAGGCATCTGGCTTAACTAGCTAGCTACCTAGCTGGCTAGCTGACTAGAGAGACAGCTAGCCAGCTAGCAGCCTGGCCAGACGGCTAGCCAACTGGCTTAATTAGGCAGCCTGCTGGCTAGACAGTCAGATAGCCAGCCAGCTTAACTAGCCAGGCACGCTGCTTGTCTGCTGGCTAGCCAGTGGGCTTAGCTAGCTAGCCACCTACCTAACAAGCCTGCTAACCATCCAGCTTAACTTGCCAGCCACCTAGCTAGCTGGCTAACTAGCTGACTTAGCTAGCAGACTTAACTAGATAGTCATTTGGCTAGCCAGCTGGCTTAACTAGCCAACTAGCCAGCCTGTTGTCTAACCAGCTCACTTAACACACTGACTTAAATAGGTAGCCAGTTGGCTAGCCAGCTGACTTAATTAGCTAGCTACCTAACTAGTCAGGTGGCTAGCCAGCTGACTTAACTAGCTGAATTAACCAGGTAGCCTGCTGGCTACTCAGCTGACTAAAGAAGCGAGTTACCTAGCTAGCCAGTTGGCTAGCTACTTGAATTAATTAGCTGACTTAATCAGCTAGCCAGCTGGTTATCCTGCTGACTCAACTAGCTGACATAACAATTTAGCCAGCTGGCAAGCGAGCTGATATAACTAGTTGACAACTCTAGCTAGCCTGGTGGCTAGCCAGCTGACTTAACAAGCTTGATATCGTGCTAGCCAGCTAGGAAGACAGATGAATTAATTAGCTGACTTAGATAGCTAACCGACTGGCTAGCCAACTGACTTAACTAGTTTGCTACTTAGCTAGACAACTGGCAAGCCAGCTGACTTAACTAGCTGACTTAAAAAGCTGGCTTGCTTGCTACTCAGCTGTACTTATTAGCTTGCTATATAGCTTGCCAGCTGGCTAGACAGCTGACTTAACTAGGTGACTTAATTATATAGCCTGCTGTCTAGCCAGCTGACTTAAATAGCATGATACCTAGCTAGCCAGCTGGCTAGCTAGCAAACTAAATTATGTAACTTAACTAGCTATCCAGCTTGTTGGACAGCTGACATAACTAGTTAGCTACCTAGCTAGTAAGCTGAATAGCCAACTGACTTAACTAAGTTACTTAAATAGCTTGCCAGCTAGCTTGACAGCTGGTATAACTATCTAGCTACACAGCAAGCCAGCTGTCTAGCCAGCTGACTTAACCATGTTATTTAACTAACTAGCCACCTTGCAGGCAGGCTTACATAACTGCACAGCTACTTAGTTAATTCAGCTGGATAGCCAGCTGACTTAACTAGTTAGCTATCTAAATATCCCTCTGGCTTGCCAATTGACTTAAATACCTAGCTTTCTACATAACTAGTTGGCTGGTGAGCTGAATTAACTAGGTGACATAACTAGCTAGCCAGCTAGCTATCCAGCTGACTTAA
Source organism: Carlito syrichta (assembly GCF_000164805.1). Lineage (NCBI taxonomy): Eukaryota > Metazoa > Chordata > Mammalia > Primates > Tarsiidae > Carlito > Carlito syrichta. Next base: position 4,151 of record NW_007024494.1, read on the forward strand.
CTAGATAGCTACCCAGCTAGGCCGGTGGATAGCCAGCTGACTTAACTAGCTGACTTAGCTAGCTAGCCAGCTGACATAACTAGCTGACTTAACTATCTAGGTAACTAGCAAACCAGCTGACTTTACTAGCTGAAATAACTAGCTGGCATCCTAGTTAGCTATCTAGCTAGCTAGCTGACTTAACTAGCTGACTTAACTAGCTAGCTGTCTGACATAGCTAGCTGACTTAACTAGCTTACTACCTAGTTACCCAGGTGACCTTACTAGCTGAAATAACTAGCCAGACAGCACTCTAGCCATCTGAATTAACTAGCTTTTTATCTAGCTAGCGAACTG
>NW_007024495.1:0-993 GCF_000164805.1 Carlito syrichta
AATAGTTTGGGACCATAAACTGTTCTGGTCATTTTTGCTTTCCTTGAAACAGTAGGAATCCTAGCTGAGAAATTTTATTATAGCTTTTCTGCAAATATTGAAATATAGGGACAAAAGTCAAATTTTGAAGTAGCCACTCCAAGCCTAATTCTCCATCCTTACTGTCCTTACAGCTTATTATACTGACCCTTATTTGTGCTAATAGTTATCAAAGAGACATTTATATTTTAAAACATATCTGTTAAATTGATGCATTTGAAAGGAGGAAATATTAATTCCTAATATCTTACTATTGTTTGTGGTAAATATAATGGGAGCAAGTCTTAGCCACAGCACTAGATTTACATCATTTTATACTTTCATGTTAAATCTCCATGATGTGATTTTATGTGATGTCACAACCTAGAGGCATTTGGGGACATACAGTAGTTTATGACTACTAAACTCATATATGTGCACTTACAGTCAGAGATGTTAACAATTTACATGAACCAAGAAATGAAGTTTTCAAACATGAAAGGGAACTTACCCATGTGCTTGCACTTCTGAAGACTACTTAAAAGTTCTGTGCAAAGTGACTTTAAAAATACCGGATCTAAAAGCAGGCAACGTGGAGACCAAAGGTAGGCCCAAACCTGTATGATGACCACTTGCATATCTAATTTTTAATTGTACCCCGTATCTTTTAGATAGATAGATAGATAGATAGATAGATAGATAGGTAATAAAAAATAACTCCTGACTCCCATTGCATCTTTACATTTCATCATACTTTGAAACATCCTTGACCCTAAATATAGCGATAGGATCATGTATCATGATCAGATGTTTGAAGAGTAAAATTATTTAAATATAAATTTAGTACATATGACTTTATCATCTTTAAATCTCTCTGAATGAACTAGGATGAAATAGCAATATGAGAATTATGGATGAGCCGGGCTCGGTGGCTCAGCCTGTAATCCCGTACTTTGGGAGGCTGAGGTGAGTGGA
>NW_007024496.1:0-612 GCF_000164805.1 Carlito syrichta
TTGACAAAGCAACCTGACTAGCTAGCTGACTAACTAGCTAGCTGAATATTTAGTTGCCTTGGTAGCTGACTTATCTAGCTAGCTGGCTAGCTAGCTGATTTAACTAGCTGATTAGCTAGTTGACTATTTAGCTGGCTAGCCAGCTGACTTAACTAGCTAACTACCTGGTTTGCTAGACTGCTAGCCAGCTGGCTTAACTAGCTAGCTACCTGGCTGACTAGATGGCTAGGCAACTGGCTAGCTAGCTAGTGGACTATCCAGGTGGGTACCCAGCCAGTTTAAATAGCCAGCCGTCAGGCTGGACAGTGGGATAGAAAGCTGGCTTAACTAGCCAGCCACACAGGTGTTCACTGCCTAGCGAACAGGCCACCTACTTGATCAACCTGCTAACCAGCCATCTTAACATGCCAGCTGTCTTAACATGCCAGCCACCTAGCTAGCTAACTGCCAAAGCAGTGGACTTAACTAGCTGACTTCATTAGATAGCCATCTCGATAGCCAGCTGGCTTAACTAGCTAGCCACCTAGTTAGCAAGCTGACTATCTGGCTCACTTAACTCACTGAAATAACTAACTAGCCTGCCAGCTAGACTGCTGACAAAATTAGCTAGGT
>NW_007024497.1:0-356 GCF_000164805.1 Carlito syrichta
ATGGAAAGAAAAGGCTGGCTGGAATTGAGAAATATTTATTTTGAAGGTACATTTTAAATTATAACCAGTTGAATGGGAAAATGAAGAAATAGGAACAGTTGAACATGAGTGTAAAATACAACAGGGTTTTAAAGTAGCACAACCCTCACTCTTATGAGCAGGAAATCTAGCATTGTTCTAATCCCCATTTTTTTCCTCTATGAAATAGGCTGTTAATGAATCCATTGTAAACCTCATACGGCTGTTATAATGATTAAACCAGAAAATGCATATATATATATATATATATATATATATTTTAATTACAGTGTCCAATAGCTTGCAAGTCCTCAGTAAATATTACTTAAATTGTTGTG
>NW_007024498.1:0-331 GCF_000164805.1 Carlito syrichta
CCTTAAAAATTCTCTTGGGAAAAATAAAGAGCAAGCATTAGACCTAAAACAAAGTTAAAGCCCTTTGAAATCTTAAATTTGCCTGCTTTGGATCACCTCCAGGGCTCACAATAAAGCCTATTCTACCTTGCAGTCCAGTAGTTAAAGTTCCACACTTTCACCACTGTAGCCTGAGTTCAATTCCCAGAAGAACCGACATCTTTGGATAGTTGTGTGACTTTTGACTGTATGAGTTATCCACTTATCAATTCTTTTCCTTTCCATGAGCAGTTTTTGGTTTCCTGTATTCTGGCTCCTAAACTTTCTGATGAGGAATCTGTGAATAATCTTA
>NW_007024499.1:0-330 GCF_000164805.1 Carlito syrichta
GAGGAATGCGTTACCGTTGAATGGAATTCATGTAATGAAAAGGAATGGAGAGGAATTGAAAGGAATGGAGAGGAATGGTATGGAATGGAGTGGAGTGGAATAGAGTGGAGTGGAATGAAATGGAATGGAGAGGAATGGATGGAATGGAGATGATTGAAATGGAATGGAGTAGAGTGGAATGGAAAGGAGAGGAATGGAATGGAGAGGAAATGAGTGGAATGGAATGGAATAGATTGGAATGGAATGGAATGAAAAGGAATTGTATGGAATGGCATTGAGTGGAATGAACTGGAGAGGAATGGAATAAAATTGAATGGAATGTAATGGAGA
>NW_007024500.1:0-1037 GCF_000164805.1 Carlito syrichta
AAAGAGTCTGGTGGTTTCTTTGTAATGGTTTTGTTTTTACAGGGCTCATCTCATGAATGTGCAATAGACTGCCCTGCATTTTTAGTCCCAGCAATCATATTTTTATGTATGCTTACGATGTGAAAGCAAGTATTTTTGTGCTCTCTTTGAAATGAAGTTTTCTCTTTGATGGGCCTGATAAACGCCATCAGAGGACCACTGCCTACGAAACTCACCAGGCGTACACATGTGGGTCTGATGCATAAGTTCATAGCAGTGTTGTGCGTACCTATGGAATGCAAATGTTTCACCTTGGTTGCCTGGCCACAGCTCATCACATTTTCCAATACTCACATTGACTGAAGAGGATCATCATGGAATGAAGCATTTTAACAGTCTTCGTTAAAGTAGACGGTCTTCCTGAATGTGGTAAATCACTCAAGTCAAAGTGGTCCTCTTTGAAATGACAAAAACATTTTCTTTCCATGCTTTCCCCGATAGCATTCTCCTCATATGTGATACAAATGTTTGAAGCCACTTCCACTGCTTTAACTCCTCCATTAAACCCAAACAGAAAAATATGGCAGATGTGTTTATTTTTTCCTGCTTGACACTCCATCTTTATTAGCCCAAAAATAGTATCAACTTTTTCCAAATGTGCAAAATGCAAGGCATCTTGACAAGCACAACACTCACTCCAAGGGACAAATGAGAGACGATAAACAGACTCCCAACATTGCAGAGTTGCCATGCCAAAAACAAAAGCTACAAACTTATGCACCAACCTAATATATCTATATGCTCTCTATCTACCCACCTACCTGTCTATTATCTACCTACAATAACTCAGGCTGCTATAATAAAATGCCTCAGACTGTTGGCTTCAACAGTAGGCTTTTCTTTTCAACAGTTCTTGAGGCTGGCACATCCAAAATCAAGGAAGATTCAGTCTCTCATGAGGACTAATTTCTTGGCTTACAGATGGCACCGTTTTGATATGTCCACACAAGTTGGTGAGAGGAAGCTCTAGTGTCCTTTCCTCTTCTTATAAAGACATG
>NW_007024501.1:0-329 GCF_000164805.1 Carlito syrichta
GATACTTTGCCTTGAAAAAGATCTGAAGTTTGCTTGTAATTGGTGTTGGTATGTTAGTATGCTCAGGCTGCCATAACAAAATACCACAGACTGGGGGCTTAAACAACAGAAATTTATTTTCAACAGTTCTGGAGGCTGGATGTCCAGAACTTTTCCTGGGTTTGGTTCCTCCTGAGACCTCTTTCCTTGACCTTCCCACAGTGTGGCACATCTCTATTGTACCTTCTCCTTCTTTTAAGGGCAACAAGTATATTGGAATAGGGGCCTACCCTTGGGGTCTCATTTAACCAGAATTACCCCATGAAAGGCCCTCACTCCAAATATAGCCA
>NW_007024502.1:0-392 GCF_000164805.1 Carlito syrichta
GACTTAACTAGTCGACCAGCAAGTGAGCCTACTGGTTAGCTGAATTAACTTGTTCAGCGGTGAGTAAACCGACTGGTCAGCTGACTTAACTAGTCAGCTGGCAGGCATTTCGACTGATCAGCCGACTTAACTAGTTGGTTGTTGTGTGAGATGACTGGTCAGCTGAATTTAGTTGGCTGTCGAGTGAGTCGACTGGTCAGACTTAACTAGTCGGCCAGTGAGTGAGCCGAACATTGAGCCGACTTAACTAGTCAGCCGGCAAGTGAGCCGCTGCCTTAACTATTCAGCTGGTGGGTGAGCTGACCTGTGATCTGGCTTAACTAGTCAGCTGATAAGCAAGCCGACTAGTTCTTTGAACTGTTGTCCTGCGATCGAGTCAACAAGTTAATTGA
>NW_007024503.1:0-377 GCF_000164805.1 Carlito syrichta
CACCACCAGATGGTTTGAGAGTCAGGCCCTCCCTTTCCTTGAGGTGACCCCTGGAGGAGCCATTGGGTCCACCCTAGGGAACAGGCAGATGGAGGGGTGGATGACCTGGTGGAGACATGCCCCTACACCAGGCGTCCCCCCCCCAGGATGGACTCGGAGGTAAACTCCGGCTGCCCTCTTTGTGGTTCTGGGTCATCTGATGGGAGTGGGACTCACAGCGGGGCCTGAGAGGGATGTGGAGGATGGGCATGAGGGCTGACACCTATCACTCCTGTGCTTGGGATACCACAGCAAGAGGATTTCCTGAGCCCTCTGGTTATAAACCAGACTGGGACACTGGGCGAGGCCTCATCTTGGCCATAAAAATAAATCCAAAC
>NW_007024504.1:0-413 GCF_000164805.1 Carlito syrichta
GATTGGCACTCGTGGGAACAGCAAGTAGGACTAAGAGGCATGGTCCCACTAAAGCCGATTTCCCTAAATGTTGTTTAATGCCACATAGATGAGAATTCTGATATTTCTGTGTCTCAGCTTCCTAGCCTGTTTCGTATAGTTGATCCATGAGGAATCAGAATAATTAAATTTCATGGCTCTTCTCAGCTTGCATGATATAGGAAAAAGGAAGAAAAGAAGAAAGGAATGAAGGAAGAAAGGAAGGGGAGGGATGGAAGAAAGGGGGAGGGAAGGAAGGCGAGAGGGAGGCAGGAAAGAAAGAAGTAGGGAAGGAAGGAAAGGAGGGAGGAAGAGTGGAGAGGGAAGATAAGTGATTTAGGTGGTGGATATGCTCATTATTATATACAAGCATCAAAGCATCATGTCATAGCCCA
>NW_007024505.1:0-342 GCF_000164805.1 Carlito syrichta
AATCTACACGATCTCTTGCTAAGGAGAAATAAGAATCCTGTTTTACACGGTTCCTCCATCAAAATATCTACATAGCATCCTGCTAAGGGCTAACTAGAATCAGGGTTTCCAAACAGGTTTCTGGGGAAACGGATTCCTCGTATACTGGACACTACAAGGCCTCTAACTAAGGAAGAATAAAGAATCTTTCTTGTACGAGTCCTCTATACATAAAACTCCCAGGGTGTTTTCTATGGGACAAACAAGCAACAGGGCTTCGAGTTCCCCAAATGTTTCAGAGCAATTTAGCATGCAGATATTGCAAATCAGTCATTTCAGGACTCCAGCAACATTCTGGTCCTC
>NW_007024506.1:0-328 GCF_000164805.1 Carlito syrichta
AAATTTCCACTCACAATAGCAAAAACACGGAATAATCCAGATGCCCATGGACAATAGACTGGAAAAAAGGAAAACTTGGTATATATACACTGTGAAATACTATGCAGCCAAAAATAAGAACAAAATCATGTCTTTTGCAGCAACACAGAAACTAAATGCTGCATGTTCTCATTCACTAGTAGGAACTAAATAATAGACACACAGCCACAAGGATAGGAACAACTCACACAGGACATTGGATAGTGGGGGAGAGGGAATAAGAACTAACAAAAACACCTTGCTCACTACTTGTGCGATGGGGTGCAGGTTCGACTGAAAAATCAAACCT
>NW_007024507.1:0-328 GCF_000164805.1 Carlito syrichta
AAAAATAAAAATGAAGTCTGGAAGTGTGATACCTCCCACTTTGTTTCTTTTGCTAAGAATTATTTTGGCTATTTGTGGTCATTTATGTTTCCGTATGAATTTCTATATTGTCATTTCCAGGTCTAATAAAAATAATGTTGGTAATTTAATGGGCATTGCATTGAATCTATAGATTGCCTTTGGTAGGATGGAAATCTTAATAATGTTGATTCTTCCAATCCATGATCATGGAATACTTTTTCATTTATTTGTATCATCTTGAATTTCATTGAGCCACGTTTTATAGATTTATTGTAAAGGTCTTCTACTTCTCCGGTTAGGAAGATGT
>NW_007024508.1:0-3102 GCF_000164805.1 Carlito syrichta
CCACTCTTCTGCATTCCATTCTCTTCCTTTTCTCTCCATTTCAATCATTTCTATTAAATTTCTGTATATTCCATCCCATCTTTTTAAATTCCTTTCAGTTTCTTACCTTCGATTCCTCTACATTCCATTCCATTCCACTCCATTGCATTCCTCTCCATTACATTTCTTTCCAATCCATTCCATTCCATTCCATTTCTCTCCATTCCATTCCATTGTAATGCTTTCCACTCCATTCTTTTCCATTCCATTCCTATCTATTCAATTCCTCTCCATTCCAATCCTCTCCGTTCACTTCGTCTTTATTCCCGTGTTCTCCATTCCATTCCATTCCTCTCCTTTGCTCTCCAATCAATTCCATTCCATTCTAATCCTCTCCATTTCATGTCACTCCATTCCATTCCTTTTCATTCCATTAATCTTCGTTCAATTCCATTCCATTCCTCTGCATTTCTTTCCCTTCTATTCCTTTCTAATCTTTTCTTTGCCATTCAATTCCAATCCTTTCCTCTCCATTCCATTCCTCTTCTTTCCATTCTATTCCATTCCATTCCTATCCGTTCCATTCCTCTCCATATCAATGCATTCCACTCTCTTCCATTCCATTCCTTTCCATTCATTCCTCTCGATACCATTCAATTCCAGTCGTTTCCATTCCATTTCTCTCCTTTCCATTCCATTGTATGTCATTCCATTCCATTCCTCTCCTTTCAATCACCTTCCATTCCATTCCTATCCATTCAATAACTCTGCATTCCATTCCTCTCCATTCCTTTCTTCTTCATTCCATTGCAGTCCATTCCATTCCATTCCGTTCCATTACTCTGTAGTCAATTCCATTACATTCCTTAAGTATATATTCCATTTTTTTCCATTCCATTACTATCCATTCCATTCCTCTCCATTCCATTCCATTCCAACCATTCCATTCCAATGCACTACATTCCATTCCTCTCCATTCCATTTCTCAGCATTCCATAACATTCCTCTGCATTCCATTTCATTTCTTTCCTTCCATTCCATTCCGTTCCATTCCTTTCCCTTCCATTTCTCTTGCTTCCATTCAATTTCTTTATACTCAATTTCGTTCCTCTCCATTCCATTCTTCTCCATTCCATTCATTTCATTGCATGCCTCTTCATTTCCCTCCATTCCATATCTCTGCATTCCATTCCTGTCCTTTGCTCTCCAATCAATTCCATTCCATTCTAATCCTCTCCATTTCATGTCACTCCATTCCATTCCTTTTCATTCCATTAATCTTCATTCAATTCCATTCCATTCCTCTGCATTTCTTTCCCTTCTATTCCTTTCTAATCTTTTCTTTGCCATTCAATTCCAACCCTTTCCTCTCCATTCCATTCCTCTTCTTTCCATTCTATTCCATTCCATTCCATTCCTCTCCATTCCTTTCCATTCCATTCAGTTCCATTCCATTCCTATCCGTTCCATTCCTCTCCATATCAATGCATTCCACTCTCTTCCAATCCATTCCTTTCCATTCATTCCTCTCGATACCATTCAATTCCAGTCGTTTCCATTCTATTCCTCTCCTTTCCATTGCTCTCTAATCCATTTCTATCCATTCCATTTCTCTCCATTCCATTTCTTTCCATTATATTCCTCTCCAATCCATCCCATTCCATTCCATTCCTCTTCATTGCACTCCATTCCATTCCTCTCCATCCCATTTCACTATATTTTTTTCCATTCCCTTCCATTTCTTTCCACTTTATTCTTCTCCATTTCATTCCTCTACATTCCATTTTATTCCACACCATCCCAATCTGTTCCTCTCTATCAATTCCATACCACTCCATTCAATTCTAATTCTTTCCACTCCATTTTATTCCTCACCATTCCATTTGTCACCATATCATTCCATTCCTGTATTCCATTGCATTCTTTCCAGTCCATCCCATTCCTCTCCATTCCATCCTGTTCTATATCATTCCATTCCATTCTACTTTTCATTTCATTCCAGTCCAATCAATTCCTTTCCATTCCATTCCTCTTCATTTCATTTCATCCCACTCCTTTCCTTTCCTCTCCATTCCATTCCATTCTATTCCATTCTATTCTTCTAAATTCGATATTTTCCTTTTCATTCCTCTCCATCACATTCCTCCAAATTCCATTTCATCTCTTTTCATTCCTTTCCATTCCATTCTTTTCCATTCCACGAATTTCCCTTCAATTCCTCTCCCTTCATTTCGTTTCCATTCCAATGCAATCCACTTTATTTCTCTAGAATCCATTCCTTTCCATTCCATTCCTTTCCATTCCATTAATCTCCATTATATTACACTGTCCTCCATTCCAATCCGTTCAACTCCATTCCATTTTAATCCATTGCATTCCTCTCCATTCCATTCCATTCCTCTACTTTCCTTTCCATTCCTTTCTTCTCCTTTCCATTCCAATCTATTTCTTTCTATTCCATTCCTTTGCATTCTATTTCTCTGCATTCTACTCCTCTCCATTCCATTACTCTTCAATTTTATTCATCTCCATTCAATTCCATTTCCAGCCATTCCACTCCAGGACATACCTCTCCATTCCTTTCCATTCCATTCTGCTCTATTTCTATTCTTGCCATTCTATTTCCATTCATTCCATTCCCTTCCACTACATTCCATTCCATTCCTTTCGTCAAATTTCCTTTCTTTTCTATTCCATTCCACTCTATTCCATTCCTCTCCATTCCATTCCATGCCATTCCACTTCATTCCATTCCACCCCATTCCATGCCGTTACTCTCAGTACAATTCTTCTCCATTAAGTTCCAATCCGTTCCATTCCTCTCCATTCCTCTTCTTTCCATTTTATTCCCATACTCTCTATTCCATTCCATTCAACTCCAATACTCACCATTCCTCTACATTCCATTCCATTACTCTCCATTCCGTTCCATTCCATTGCTCTCCATTGCATTCCACTCCATTCCACTGTTCTCCATTCCCTTCCTCTTCATTACATTCCATTTCTCTCATTTGCATTCCACTCTTCTGCATTCCATTCCAGTCCTGTTATATGAATTACAATTGTTTCCATTCCATTCCACTAAATTGCATCAATCATTTTCATTTTTTTTTATTCTTTACC
>NW_007024509.1:0-326 GCF_000164805.1 Carlito syrichta
GCTAGCTGACTTAGCTAACTGACTTAACTAGTTGGCTAATGAGATAGTTAGCTGACTTAACAAGTTGAGTAATGAGCTAGCTAATTGTTTTAACCAGTTAGCAAATGAGATAACTAGCTGACTTAACTAGTTGGTTAACAAGCTAGTTAAGTGACTTAACTTGTGGGTTGATGTGTCGGCTGACTAGTCAGCTGGTTTAATATGTAGGCTGACTGCTCGGCCAACATTTTTGCTGGTATTAAAAGTTGGTAGAATAGTCGGCCGACTATTTAGCTGGGTTAACTAGTTGACTGATGAATTGGCCCACTATTTAGCTTGGTTAATTA
>NW_007024510.1:0-325 GCF_000164805.1 Carlito syrichta
AATGGAATGGAATGGAATGGAGAGTAAAGCGATAAAATGAAATGGGGTGATAGGGAATGGGTACCAATGGAATAGAATTGAATGGAGAGGAATGGAATGGAGAGGAATGGAACTGAATGAAATGGAAAGGAATGGAATAAAATTGAATGGAGAGGAATGAAATGGAAGGAATGGAATGAAATGGAGTGGAATGAAAGGTGAGGAACTGAGAGGAATCGAATGGAATGGAGACGAATGGAATGGAAGGGAATGGAGAGGAATGAATGGATAGGATTGGAGTGCAATGGAATGGAGAAGAATGGAATACAATGAAATGAAATGAAAT
>NW_007024511.1:0-419 GCF_000164805.1 Carlito syrichta
TGAAACCACACAAGCAGGATATATGTTAATATCTGAATTAAATCACACAAGCAGGGTAAGTATCAATGACTTAACTATGCATATATTAACGTCTGTGCTATGCAAGGGAATCACTTAGGATAAGTACTTTCATGCCAGACTTGGTACAGCTTAGCTATCCATAGAAATGCAACCAAAAGATCTGGAGAGATAAAGGAAATGTTGGCTTGGTTCCTTGAACACAAGCCAAGAAATGTAAGGACCTTGTCAGCTTATGCTCTGGCTTCCTTCAGACCAGCCTGGGCAACTTGGTGAAACCTCATCTCTACAATAAATAAAAACAGTAGCTGAGTGTAGTGGTGTGCGCCTGTAATTCTGGTTACTTGGAAGGCTGGGGCAGAAGGATCACCTGAGTCCAGTGGGTTGGGGTTGTGGTGGCC
>NW_007024511.1:1846-2980 GCF_000164805.1 Carlito syrichta
ATCGCCTGAGCCCAGCAGGTCACCAGACTGTGGTGGCCATAAGCATGCCACTGCACTCCAGTCTGAGCGACAGGGTGAGACTCCTACTAAAAATAAAATGCTCTCTCTCTCTCTCTCTCCCCCTTCCTCTCTATTTCTCTGTCTCTCTCCCTCCCCCCTTTAAAAAAATAAAAACCACAAAATAAATCTTCTTTTCTTAATTTAAAAAAAGGAAAGAAAACAGCCTATTAACACTTTATGAAATTAAGTGTGGCCTGAATGTGTCCAGTCTAGATAATTACCCAAGGGAAAGGAAAGGTTTGTGTTTACACAAAAACTTGTCTGAGTGCTGGCAGCAGATTGATTCATAGTTGCCCCAACCTGAAGGGACCCATCTGAATTACTGCAGAGAAGGGTAACTAAGCCTGTATCATAAAACTGTAAAGGTGTTGGCTTCACCCTTTCTCTCCATTCTTTTCTCCCTTCCAAGCATGGTTGCCTACAGGTTATTATTTCGGCAGAGGCTGTTCACTAACAATTATCTTCATGTCCCCTGGGGTGCCCCAAAAATGAATGAGCCTGTTTTTCTTTCCAAGAACAATGACCCTTGGGATCCCCAGATCCCACCCTCTGTCATCCTTGGGTCCCACAGCCCTCCATGATGCGTCCAGACCTTTAATCTACCAGGGGACACAGGCGGCAATACTCACCTCCAGCACACCTGTCTCACCCATGAAAGCCCTCGGTCATGTTCAAAAGCAGGTGGGATCTGAGAGTTTGGCTCTCATGCCCTCACACTCTGTCCAGGTCAAGCATTCCTTCCTCTGCTCCTGAGTGCTAATGCGCTCATGTCTGGCTTTCTGCTTATTGGGTACACACAGCTCCCTTGTGGACTTCCACAACAAAAGGAACAACCCTGAAGTTCAGATGCTCAGGGCTCTCAGAGAGAAGCCCAGCTCATCAGGTTACACACTGCATGGTCTATGCATGAAATGGGGAAGGCACAGATTTTGGGAGGGAGATAAGGTCTGTAGGTGCTGGGGCCTGGAGTAGGCAGATGCTGCCAAGAAACAGGAGGGGGGAGTCTGGGGAGTAAGTCAGAGTCTCACTCTGTTGTCCAGGCTGAAGGGCAGGGGTACATTCCTGGTCACCGCG
>NW_007024512.1:0-318 GCF_000164805.1 Carlito syrichta
TGATAGCCAAGATAAGAAATCAACTTAAGTGTCCATCACTGGATGGATGGACAAAGAAAAAGAAAGAAATCCTGTCATTTATGACAAAATAAATGAATCTGTAGGATATTATGTTAAGTAAAAACTGTCATGTGAAGAAAAACAAATACTACATAATGTCACTTGCATGTAGAATCTTAAAATGTTGAATTCATAGAAGCAAATGGAAGAATGGTTATTGCCACAGGCTGGGGTTGGATGAGGAGAAATTGGAGAGATGTTACTCTAAGGATAAAACTTTTCAATTAGTCAGAATGAAAGCATTATGGAGGAAAAAAA
>NW_007024513.1:0-318 GCF_000164805.1 Carlito syrichta
AGAGAAAAGAAATCAGTCACCTTTGTTGCCATAGCATATTGTTGGACGTAAAATGCATTTGTGGAAGGACGAAATTAACGTAAATAAACAGAGAGACAAATAAACAAAATAAATTTTAAAAGTAAATGAAACTGTGTATACTGATGAGCAAGATTATTTTGTTTGTGTACTTTGAAAGTCAGTTTAATGATGGCATAGCAGCATATCTCAAGCTGTTCACTTTAGAATGTGATTTTTCTTACTTTTTCATATATGGGCTTTTGTTTTGTTTTGTTTTGTCTTAATAAGACAGAGTTTCAGAATGGAGTGCAATGGAAT
>NW_007024514.1:0-318 GCF_000164805.1 Carlito syrichta
AGTTAAGTCAGATAGCTAGCTAGTTAAGTCAGCTAGTTAAATCAGCTCGTTAGCCAGCTAACTAGCAATGTAGGCAGCTAGTTGAGTCAGCTAGATAAGTCAGCTGGCTAGACAGCTAGATATCTAGGTAGCTAGCTCGTTAATTCAGCTTGCTAGCCAGCTGGCTAGCTTGTTAATTCATCTAGTTAAGTCAGCTGGCTAGCCATATAGCTACGTAGGTGCTTAGCTAGTTATGTCAGCTGGCTTACCAGCTGGATCAGTAGTTAAGTCAGCTAATTTAGTCAGTTGGCTAGCCAGTTGTCTAGGTATGTAGCTAGC
>NW_007024515.1:0-316 GCF_000164805.1 Carlito syrichta
AGGTAAGTCAGCTAGTAAAGTTGGCTTGACTGCTAGATAGCTAGCTAGGAAGCTAGCTAGTTATTTCAGCTAATAAAGTCAACTGGTTTGCTAGGTAGCTAGATAATTAAGTCTACTAGTTATGTCAGCTGACTAGCTAGTTGAGTCAGCTAGTTAAGTCAGCTGGCCAGCCACCTGCCTAGCTTGCTAGCTAGCTAGTTACGTCAGCTGGATTGCCAGCTGGCTAGCTAGTTAAGTCAACTAGTTAACTTGGCTGGCTACCCAACTGGTTACCTAGGAAGCTAGGTAGTCAATCAGCTGACAAGCCAGCGGGATA
>NW_007024516.1:0-551 GCF_000164805.1 Carlito syrichta
CTGAATTGTACCCCACATCTAATAAATAAATAAATAAATAAAAGAAAGCTGTAAAATGTGCAACTGACTATTATTTTACACTATTTTTTATTTTTTCTTACTTTAAAGATGATTATAATTCAGGGTTGGGTATAGAAATGTTCATTATTATTGCTAAATGGTCAAAAATTGGAAGAATTTCTCCTGATAACTGGAAAAAGATAAGGCTGCTCACTTTCACCCCTCTTGTTCAACATAGTGTTGAAAGTCCAAACTAGAGCAATTCGACAAGAGAAGGAAACAGTGTATCCACGTAGGGAGAGAGGAAGTCAAGATAGTCCTCTTTGCAGATAATATGATCCTATACCTCAAAAACTCAAGATAATCTGTCAAAAACCTTCTTGCACTGATAAAGGACTTTAGCAAAGACTCGGGATACAAAAATTAACTTGCAAAGGACAGTAGCATTCGTATACAGGCAGAGAACCAAATAAAAAAGCACAATCTCATTCACCACAGCTCCAAAAAAAAAGAAAGAAAGAAAAAGAAAAGGAAAAAAAAAAAAGAAAATA
>NW_007024517.1:0-487 GCF_000164805.1 Carlito syrichta
GATGCAGAAAAAGCTTTTGATAAAATACAGCACCTCTTCTTGAAAAAAAAAAAAAACCAAACACCTAGACACATAAAAAACATACCTCAAAATAGTAATCGCCATCTATGATAAATCCACAGCCAGCATATTAGGAAATGGAAAGGAACTGGAAGCATTTTCCCTAAAAACTGGAACAAGACAAGGCTGCCCACTCTCACCTTTCCTGTTCTAATTTATGTTGGAAGTTCTTATTAAAGCAAGTAGACAAGAGGAGGAAAACAAGTGTATTCAAAGAGTAAAAGAAGAAGTTATCTCTTTTTGTTGATAATATAATCCTTTACCTTGAAATTCCAGGAGATTCTGTGAAAACCTCCTTGCACTGTTAAAAGACTTTGGCAGGGTCTCGGGGTACAAAATAAATGTGCAAAAGACAGCTGAATTAATGTACACCAACAAACAGACAGATAACCAAATGAAAAACACAATCATAGTCACAATAGCTACA
>NW_007024518.1:0-348 GCF_000164805.1 Carlito syrichta
CAAGGAGGTGGAGGAGGAGGCAGAGGAGGAGGAGGAGGTGGAAGAGGCGGAGGAGGAGGAGGCAGGAGGTGGAGGAGAAGGAGGTGGAGTAGAATTTGCAAGGACATTTTCCTGTTTATTCTGGAGACATCATGCTTATGTGCAGACAGAATGAGGCATAATTTATTTTGAACTGAAGAAGAAGAAAGAGTAGGAAGAGGTTGAGGTAGAGCAGGAGGAGGAGTAGGTGGAGGAGGAGAAGGAGGAACAGGAGGAGGAGAATGTTCAAGGACATTTTCCTATACAGTATGGAGAGACCATGCTTATGTGCAGACAGAATAAGGCATAATTTATTATCAAATAAGGAAG
>NW_007024518.1:2039-2729 GCF_000164805.1 Carlito syrichta
TCGAGAGATGCTTATGTGCAGACAGAATGAGGCATAATTCATTGTCAAATAAGGATGAAGCAGGAGAAGATTTTTCAATGATGTTATTCTGTATCGTTTGGAAAAATAATGCTGATCTGTTGACAGAATGAAACATAATTTATTTTCAACTAATGAAAAAAGTGGAGGAGAAGGAGACAGAGGAGGAGGAGGAGGCGGAGGAGAAGGAGGAGGAGGAGGTGGAGAAGGAGGTGGACTAGGAGGCGGAGGAAGAGGTGGAGGTGGAGGAGGAGGAGGTGGAGGAGGTGGAAGAGGTGGAGGAAGAGGTGGAGGAAGTGTAGGAAAAGGAGGTGTAGTAGAATTTGCAAGCACATTTTCCTGTTTATTCTGGAGACATCACGCTTATGTGCAGATAGAATGAGGCATAATTTATTTTGAACTGAATAAGAAGAAAGAGAAGGAGGAGGTTGAGGTGGAGCAGGATGAGGAGTAGTTGGAGGAGGAGGAGGCGGAGGAGAATGTTCAAGGACATTTTCCTATACAGTATGGAGCAACCATGCTTATGTGCAGACAGAATGAGGCATAATTTATTTTCAAATAAGGAAGGAGGAGGAGGAGGAGGAGAAGTTTTAAGGACATTATCCTGTGTTGTCTGGAAAGATCATGGTTATGTGTAGACAGAATGTGGCATAATTTACTATCAGCGAAAGA
>NW_007024519.1:0-4110 GCF_000164805.1 Carlito syrichta
TAGCAATCCCTTGACTAGATATCTATCCAAAGGAAAATAAACGATTATATACATATATTTATTTTAAAACTAAATCATATATTTTTAAAAGATACCTGTACATATATATATATACACATACATATATATATATATATATACATACATATATATATATATATAATTCTATCCAGATATAAGAAAAAACAAAATTTTGCCCTCTGCAGCAACATTGACAGAACTGGAGAATAGCATCCCATGTATCTAACTCAAACGGAAATCAAACACTGCATGTCCTTTATGTGGGAGCTAAATGCCCACAAAGACGGAAATGATACACACTAGAGACACTAAAGGACGGAGGCAGAGAGGGCAGTTAAATTTCAGAAGCTATCTATTGGGCATAATGTTCACTATTGGGGATTAGTGCGCCTGGAGTCCAATCCCCACCAGGACGCAATATTTCCGTGTAACAAACACATTCTTCAAAACAATACCAACAGCAACAAAAAGAAGATTCCACAACACAAGGTAATGGAAACATATTTTGGGCTAAATGCTGATCCGTCCTTTTCTAGACTTAAAATATATATACGCTACTTCTCTTTTGGCAAAAGAAATTAAAATGAAATATAGAAAGAACAGGAAGAAGCATTCCAACGTGGTAATAGCCAGGGCTAAAACAACCATCTGGTTTAAGGCAAAAACTGGTACAATATGTGTATTGGGTATGTCATGAAAAGAATACATAAAGTTTACGCGTACACACATAAAATGTCACCATTCCAAAATAAATTTGGTTTCAGAGCTAAATTTTTTTTTAAGTTGGAGTCTCACTCTGTCGCCCAGACTGGAGTGTAGTGGCTGCTCCCAGCCACCACAGCCTCGACCTGCTGGGCTCCGGTGAGCCTTCCACCTCAGCCTCCCAAGTAGCTGGAACTACAGGCATGCGCTACCACACCCAGCTAATTTTTTGATTTATTGTAGAGATGAGGTCTCACCAAGTTGCCCAGGCGGGTCTCGAACCCGCGGGTTCAGGCAATTCACTCACCTCAGCCTCCCAAGGCCTGGGATTACAGGTTGAGCCACCGAACCCGGCTAGAGCTAAATTTTTATGACATTTATATTAAAGATTTGTTTGCAGTTGCTTTTAATGTCTATTCTAAATCAACATCAGAAAAGGCAAACAAGCAAAAACCTCAGCACTCTGATATTTGGCATATATGGAATTACATCTTTCTGATTGACTGATATAGAACATTTAGTACTTAATAAATGTGAAAAGTAGGAATTTCTCCAAAGATATGCAGGAACATTTCTTTCAGTACCTTAAGATAGTCATCTAGCAGTGACTGCTCAGATGAAAATATTCAACACTGATCTTCCTAAGATACTGAGTAAATAGTAAGTTCTTCATTATCAGATGAGCTTACAAGTAAGAAATGTGCTCCTCCAACCATATGAACACACAGGAACACTGAGAATGCCAATCTATTTGGCGTTTAACTGTGCAGCTAAATAGGTAGGGAGACTACAATAACTACTGAGAGGAAAGCAACACAGTAAAAAATGAACAACAACAAAGCACCATTGTCATTATGTTTATAATCAATCCTTTCTTGTTTAGTGTTTTTAAGAGCTTAGAGTCTGGTTTCAGATAGAGAGGATTTGAATCTCACATCCTCAGGGGAACATGAGTTCAGGAGGAGTTTTAGCAATGAGGCCACAGATGCATTTCAAGTGCTTGACAACTTTCCAGTGGCAAGTCTTGTAGCATTACCATAACTATTTTGTTATATTCTATTTTGTGACTGACATAATTTCATTAGATTAAATATTTACAACATATACATACAACCAGCGCCAGATGTAGTGTACCCTAGTCTTTTTATGAGGCTCCTTTCCTCAACTCCACACACACACAATACCCTCATGCTGCTCCTGGGTATCTCCGATCTCCCGATTGTTGTCCCAGTTAGGACTTTTCCTATGGGTGTCTTCCATTCAGTAAATGCTTATTGATTGTCTACAGGACAAATTAAAGATCAGTCAGTAATAAGATGTGACCATTGTCATCAAGGGGGTCATAGTATGCCAAGGAAAAAAGAGAATAGAAGCAAGATAATTGTACATAATAAGATAGTTTATGAAGATAAAATGGAAACACAGGTGAGAAACACTCTACTGAGTGGACTGGGATTGGTTTTCTCAGGGAAAGCTTCCCAAGACACACCAAATGAAATCCTAAAATATGTAAAGATATCAGATAAAAGATAAGAAGGACCTGGGTAGAAGGATATTTGATGTAGTTTGTGTTAACAAGATTTTTATTTACTTATTGAGTGCCTGCCACTTTAATGGAAGATGAAGCCTATGCCTTACCCCCATAATTCTCTTTCACTACAACTGCTTGGCAAAATACAAAATAAAAATAAACAAAAGAAATTAGCAAAAATCAAAGAGATTAGGTGGACAAAAAAAGTCCACAATGTCAGTGGTTCTTAATGGGGGGAGGCTGGATTGTGTCATCTGAAGGACATTTGGCAATGTCTGGAGACAATTTTTGATTTCACTGGGCAGGAGGGTGGGGTGCTACTGGTATCTAGTGGGTAGAAGATAAACATGCTGCTAAATTTTCTGCAATGCACAGGACATCCCTCCATAACAAAACAAACAATTATCTAGTCCCAACTGTCAAGATTGGTGGTGAAAGCCCAAAACTAAACTGATAAGTGTGAATTATGCATAAATACAAAAGTACAAGATAGAAAAATCTAGTAATTTTAGTTTGCTAGAAACACCGAAGAAAAAGTAGGAAATTTACTATTTTTATTACTCACATTGTTGATACTAATGGGCTAGTGACTATCTGTAAAGCTGAGAATCTGTAAAGCTCTCACCCAGAAACCATTACATTTTGCTCAGAGAATTAAGATGTGTACATTGTTTTAAAAGATCCCCTGGTAAAGAGATATCATGGCATCTTGGATAGCTCTGTGCATTTTCTGTGTACTGACTTCTAAAGAAGTCAGATTTTGTTCAGGTTAAAACACCTTGTGGTAATTTTTTTAAAGGTGCTAACTGTAGTCTTGAAAAGGAATCTGTATGATTTGAGCTACAAAGATGCTTAAAGGGTGATGCAGACAGGTTTAATCAAGGGCTCTTGTGACATACTATTGCCTTAGTGACTTCTGCTGCATAGGGTCTGGCCCTAAACTTTACCAGTTTCATCTTCATCTTTGTTCCATGTTGGTTATATTAGGGTATTGATTTTCCATACTAAGTTCACATACCAAAAAAAGTGACAATATGCAAAATATCAGTTTAAAATGACACTGGGGGAGCACACTACAGAGATAAGACAAATCATCGCAATATGGTATCTTAGATTGATTCCCGGAAGAGAAAAGAGCATTACTTTTTAAAAATGTATAAAACTGATGAAATTCCTATAAAGTCTAGAATTCACTTAATAGTAATCTAACGATGATAATTTCTTAGTTTTAACAAATGTACTGTGGTTACGTAAGATGTTATCATTCTAAGGAACTGAATTAAGAGTGTATGGGAACTGTGTACAATCTTTACAACATTTCTGTGAATCTAAAATTATTCCAAATTTTCAACTTCTAAAGTATAATATTGAAGATAAAAATAAAATAAGGCTGGGCATGGTGGCTCAACCTGTAATACCATCACTTTGGGAGGCCGAGGCAAGAGGATTGCCTGAGACCAGCCTGGGTAACTTGGTGAGACTTCCTCTCTACAGTAAATCACAAAAAGTAGCCGATGGTGGTGGTGTGCATCTGTCGGTCCAGCTACTTGGAAGGCTGGGGCAGAAGGATCGCCTAAGCCCAGCGGTTCATGGCTGTGGTGGCCATGAGCGTGCCACTACACTTCAGCCTGGGCGACAAGAGTGAGACTACAACTCAAATAAAATAAAATAAAATGAAAAGTTGGTCACTGATTTGTATTTTGTAAGCCATTTCTAAAAACTATTTATAAATTAGAAGCACGGAAACAGTGTGTTGCAATCTTGTAACTCAAATACCAATTGCAATTATGTTTTCTCTTTTATTTATTTATTATTATTTTTTGAGTTGGAGTCTCACTCTGTCGCCCAGACTGGAG
>NW_007024520.1:0-315 GCF_000164805.1 Carlito syrichta
GCTAGCCAACTGGCTAGTTGGTTAAGTCAGCTAGTTAATTCAAGTGGCTAGCCAACTGGTAGCTAGGTAGCTTGCTAGTGAAGTCAGCTGGCTAGCCACCTGACTCAGTAGATAGCTAGCTAATTATGTCAGTTGGCTAGTTGGCTGGCTTGCTAGTTAAGTCAGCGAGTTAAGTGAGCTCGCTAGCCGGCTGGCTAGCTAAGTGGCTAGCTAGTAAAGCCAGTTGGCTAGCTGGATGTCTATCTAGTTAAGTCAGCTAGTTAAGTCAGCTGGTTAGAAGGCATGCTAGCTAGGTGCCTGGCAAGTTAAGCCACC
>NW_007024521.1:0-472 GCF_000164805.1 Carlito syrichta
CTCCTTTTTGGTCTCTCTCTACCTCCATCTCTCTCCCTCTTTCCTCTCTGTCTCCTTATCTCCATCTCTGTCCCCTGTCTGTCTCTTCCTCTCTCCTCTGTCTTTCTATCTGTCACCATCTCTCTCTCCCTCTCCCTCTGTTTCTCTCCATCTCTCTCCCCAACTCTCTCCCTCTGTCTCTTTCTCTCCACCCCTCTCCCCAACTCTCTCCCTCTGTCTCTTTCTCTCCACCCCTCTCCCCTCTCCCCTCTGTCTCCTGCTCATTCACTCCACTGTGTCCTGGCTACATGTGGCCCGTCCCTACACTGAGTGTCACAGCATGATTTCAGGAACTTCTGTCTCCACTCATCATCCTGGGTGACCCCTCACTGTCCTGTGGCTGCTCTCCTGAGCTTTTTCTGGAGCCTATGGATTTCTCCTGGTTTTCTCCCCCATTTCAGGAGCATGTTACTCACTCGCATCTTCAGACAGA
>NW_007024522.1:0-371 GCF_000164805.1 Carlito syrichta
ATTCCATTCAACTTCAATCCTCACCTTTCCTCTCCATTCCATTAAATTCCATTGCTTTCCGTTGCATTCCATTCCACTCCACTTTTCTCCATTCCCTTCTTCTTCATTACATTCCGTTTCTCTGCATTAAATTCAATTCTTCTTCATTCCATGCCCTCGTGTTCTATCCGTTACATTCGTTTCCATTCCTTTCCTGTAAATTCCATTCAATCTTTTCCAATTCCTTACCAATGGATTCGTCTACCTTGGATTTCATTCCATTCATCTCCGTTCCATTTCTAAACATTCCATTTCATTCCTCTCCATTCCATTCCATTCCTATCAATTCCATTCCGTTGTATACTTTCCACTGCATTCTTCTCCATTTAATT
>NW_007024523.1:0-351 GCF_000164805.1 Carlito syrichta
ATAAGTGAGCTGATTTAACTAGTCAGCAGGTGAGCAAGCCGACTAGTTAGCTGACCTGTTGGCCTGCGAGCAAGCTGACAATTTAGTTCACCTGATGGCTGGTAAGTAAGCTGGCTAGTTTGCTGACCAGTTTGCAGGCAAGTGAGTCAACTAATTAGCTGACCTGATGGAAAGCGAGCGAGCTCACTAGTTATCTGACCAGAAAGTTGAGTTGCTAGCTGACTAGTTAACTAAGTAGCTAGCTAATTTGCTAGCTGACTTAACTAGTTAGCTGACTAGCTTGCTGGCTATCTAGCTGACTTAAATAGCTAGCAAACATGCATCTAACTCTCTAGCTTGCTGACTTTACTA
>NW_007024524.1:0-370 GCF_000164805.1 Carlito syrichta
CAGCCTCCCAGAGTGCTCGGATTACAGTCATAGGCTCCCACAACAGGCCTTCTGGTTCATTTCTGATGAAGGATTGAGGCCAGGCTTGGTGGCTTAGTCTCATCATCCCAGTGCTTTGGGAGGCCAAGGCCAGTGGTCAGCCTTATCTCAAGGGCTGAGACCTACCCGGGCACCTCAGCAAGACCTCGTCTACCCTCCATCCCAAATGAGCTGGTCATACACATCTGCTGTTCCAGCTCCTCGGAAGGCCAAAAAAAGGCTCACTGGAGCTTGGTGGGTTGAGGCTGCGGTGGTGGAGAGTGAGCCACCGCCCTCCAGCATGGGTGATGGAGTTAGACTCTGACTTAAAGAAACAAAGGGAAAAAGGATA
>NW_007024525.1:0-391 GCF_000164805.1 Carlito syrichta
CGAGCATTTCCAAATACTGATTCCTCGCCCCAGAACACTCCATCCTATCTGCCCAAAACTCTTCCTCTGGCTGACTCCTAATCCTCCTTCCCGGGCTCAGCTGAGAGTTCCTCCAGCAAGCACTGGTCCGGAAGCTGGGGCTAGAGACTCCTATGTACTTGTGTGTTTGCATAGGAATGTGTGTGTGCATGTGCGTGCATGTGTGTGGGGACGCGTGTGTGAGTGTGTTTGTGTGCATATATGTGGGTATGTGTGCGGGTGCATTTGTGTGCATATGTGGATGTATGTGCACATGTGTGCATGTATGTGTGCGCGCATGTATGATGATGTGTGCGCACATCTGTACATGCATATGTGTTTGCATCTTGTGGGTATGTGTGCACATGTGTGG
>NW_007024526.1:0-311 GCF_000164805.1 Carlito syrichta
CCGGGAGCGGCCACTGCACTCCAGTCTGGGCGACAGTGAGACCCCAACTCAAAAAAACAAAAAAAACAAAAAAAACAAAAAAAAACAAAAAACCCCGCAACCCCTGGACTTCCATGTATACATTCAAAACAGCCTCTAGTTTGAAATAAAACTACCAACTGTATTAGTTCAGGGTTTATATTGTTAATATTTAATTTGACATTTGCAGTGGAAACTTGCTGAGCTTTGTGTTATATATTTAGGTAAAAGAGTCAGCAAACCACAACAGACACCCACCTCTTGACTCTATTTCTATCTTTATTTCAGATAAG
>NW_007024527.1:0-310 GCF_000164805.1 Carlito syrichta
ACAAATAAAAATAGTTGTCAGTAAGATACAGCAGGAAAAGGGGATAAGAGAAGATGTTTTTATACAGATGTTTTTATAGAGATGGGGTAGAAAATAAAGGTAAATGGGAAGAGATAAAGGAGAAATAAAGGGTGATGGGAAATTCGGAGCTGCATAAAGAAGAAATCTCCACCTTACCTTTGTCTACTTGTGCATTCCCACAGTGGCCAAAGCAAGATCTCCAAAGAAGATTAGAGTACAAGGTTTCAAAAACCTTGAAACGATCTGGGGCATACTCACTTGTCTGACTCAGGGGTATGCCCAGAACCAG
>NW_007024528.1:0-2615 GCF_000164805.1 Carlito syrichta
AACCTATCACATATCAGACCCAGTTCCTGTGCACTCATAGCAGAGGATGCCTCGTTACTCAGGAACCATCACAGTAAAGGTCAGTCCCTGAGGCACCCTTTAAGATGAGGGTCAATTACTGGGACACCCATCATAAAGAAGAGCCTGTAACTGACACATTCATCATACAGAGACCAATTTACTGAAGACACATGATATTAAAGGGTTAGTCAGAAGACCACACATTATGGAGGAAATCTTGTCACTTGGGAACCAATCACCTAGGAGGACAAGTCACTGTGACAACCATCACAGAGGAGTGTCAGTTATGAGAATTCTGTTATAGAGGAGTGTCGGCCACTGGGTCATATTTTAGAGGAACATTACTTAATGAGGCACCCATTATAGAGGTGATCCATTCACTGGGACAAACTTCACAGGGGAGTGTCAGAAACTGGGGAACCAATCACAGAGAAGGACTAGTCACTGGTTCAACCATCACAGAAGAGTACCAGTCACTGGGTCATCATCACAGAGCACAGTCAATGACTGAGACATCTATCACAGAGGACAGCCAGTCACTGAAGACCCATTCCTCAAAATCATAAGTCACAGAGGCACCCATCCAAGAAGAGGATGTTGGGGAACTCCTTAGCAGAAAGACTAAAACTGGGAAACCAATCACAGAGGAATTCAATCACTGAGAGGTCCATCAAATATGAGGGCCAGTGACACTGTCAACCATCACATAGGAGGTGCAGTCACTGAGATACCTATACCAGATTATTGTTAGTCATTGAGGCACACATAACAGTGTAGTTCCTGTAACTAGAGTACCCTTTAGGAAGAAGGCAAATCACTGGGGCATCACTAACAGAGGAAGGCCAGTCACTGAGGCACACATCCCAGAGGAGGACCAGTTACTGAGGCATCCATCCCAGAGCAGGGCCAGTCATTGGAGCACACATCACAGAGGAGTGCCAGTCACTTGCACATCAGGGAATCAGTCACTGGAACTCTGTTTATTCCAGTAACTCACTCTCCTCTGTGATGTATGATTTCATCTGTGAGGGTGCCCAGTGACTGGCTCTCCTAAGGGTAGTTGCCTCAGTGTCTGGCCCTCTGTTATCAGTGCTCCAGTGACTAGACATCCTTCTAATTGGTACCCCACAGACTGGTGTACCCCTGAATTGATTGCCTCTGTGACTTAACCATCTCTGTGATTCGTGCCTCGCGACTTGTCCTAAATCTAATGGGTGACTCAGTGACTGGACCTCCTCTGTAATTTGTGCCCCAGTGAGTAGTCCTCCTCCTAATGGATACCTGATTTATTTGGTCTTTTTTTGTGATGGGTACCTTCAGTGACGAGCACAAATCTGTAATGAATGTAGCAGTAACAAGCTCTCCTTCTTGAGTGATGCCCCCATGACTGGTCCATCTCTGTGATATATGGCCCAGTGATTGACCCTCTTCTATTATAGGTATCCTAGTGACAGGGCCTTCTCCATTATTGGAGTTCCAGTGACTCAATCTTCTCTGTGATTGGGGACACATTGACTGGCACTCTACCATAATGGTTGTTGCTTTTATTAACCCTCCTCTGTGAAGGTTGTCCCAGTTACTGGCGTTTCTCCTGATGCCCCAGTGTCTGGTCTGCGCCTCTGATGTGTGCCACAAAGGCTAGTTCTCGTCTGTGTTTGGTGCCCCAGTAAATAGCTCTCCTCTTTGAGGGGTCACCCTATAACTGGCCCACCTGTGTGATGAGTGTCCCTGTGATTGACCTTCATCTGTTATAGATGACCAAGTGACTAGGCCTCCCCTGGGATGGGAACCTCAATGACTGGGCCTCAATTGTTATGGGTGTAACAGGACAGGACCTCCTCTGAGATGACTGACCAGTGACTTGGCCCCTTTTGATGAGTGTCCTGATGAATGACCCTTCTCATAGTGGGTGCCCCATTAACTGGCACTCCATTGTGATGTGTGCCCCAGTGACAATACTTCATCTGTGATGTGTGCCCCAGGGACTGAGGCTTCACTGTGACTATCACAATGATTGATTCTCAGCATTAGGTACCTATGTGACTGACTTTCCACTGTGTTGAGAGTCTTGAGTTTAGCACTCATGTGTGGTGTGTGCACCAGTGACTGACTGCCTCTGCTTTAGGTGGTCTAGTGACATACCTTCCTCTGTAATCAGGGACCTAGAAACTGACCTCCTCCTTTTGCATGCTCCAGTGACAGGTCCTCATCTGTGTTGTGTGCCCCAATGACTGGATAGACTTATCTGAGATGGGTGGCAAGGTGATTGGCCTTCTTCTCTGATCAATACCCAACTGACTCCCCCTTTTCATAATGGGTGTCACACTTACTGGTCCTCTTCTGAGCTGGGGGACTCAATGACCCAGCACTGTAATGGGCCCCTCAGCAACTGGTCTTCCTTTGTGATGGGTGAAAAAGTGATTGGCCCTCCCCTGGGAAGGGTGTCTCATTGTCTGGCTCACCTCATTGTCCAGTGCTTCAGTGACTAGCCCTCCTCTCAGATGTTTGCCTCATTGACTGGTCATCCACTTTGATGTGCTCCTCAATTTCTGACTTTCCTTTGTGATGGTACCCCCAGTGACGAGCTGTCTTTT
>NW_007024529.1:0-470 GCF_000164805.1 Carlito syrichta
GCTAGCTAAGTCAGCTAGTTAAGTCAGCTTTCTAATTTAATCAGCTGGTTACAAAATCTAACTAGCTAGTTAGCTAAAGGTTTACGTCAGCAGGTTGAGTCAAGTTGTTAGCCAGTTAACTAATGGGTTAAGTCACCTGGTTGAGTCAGCTAGCTAGCTAGTTAGCAAATGGGTTGATTCAGCTGGTTCAGTAGGCTAGCTAGCTATTTAGTTAACGAGTTAAGTCGGCTGGGTGGTCAGCTAGCTAGATAGATAGCTAATGAGTTAAGTCAGCTGGATGAGTCAGCTAGCCAGCTCATTAGCTAACAAGATAAGTCAGATGACTAATCGCCTAGCTAGCACGTTAGATAACCATTTAGCTAACAAGTTATCTAACTGTTTAAGTCAGTTAGTTAGCAAGGAAGCTTACGATTTAAGTCAGCTTGTTACCTAGGTAGCTAGCTAGTTAGCTAACTATTTAAGTCACCTGG
>NW_007024530.1:0-308 GCF_000164805.1 Carlito syrichta
CTTTTAGAACCATGCGGGACAGTGATGGCACTTTTGGCTCCATCAGAGCTTTCATTGTCCGTAGTTGCCTGTGGGGTTACATCTGCGATTTTCCTCCACTGTACACGACCAGGGCAAGGTGGGATGTTTATTTCTCCAACTTCCCTCCGGGACACACTTTCAGAACCATGCGGGACAGCGATGGTACTTTTGGCTCCATCAGAGCTTTCGTTGTCCGTAGTTGCCTGTGGGTTTATTTCTCCAACTTTCCTCCAGGACACACTTTTAGAACCATGCGGGACAGTGATGGCACTTTTGGCTCCATCAGA
>NW_007024531.1:0-308 GCF_000164805.1 Carlito syrichta
ATGCCGTGGGGACGCCAAGGTGTACCACAGGGAGACTGGGCAGGCACAGCAAAATGCAAGGACTGTGAGCAGCTGCACCATGGGAAAGCCAAGATGCTTACCACAAAAAGCCAGAGGAGGCGTGTTGTTGGGTGTCTGATGATGTATGTCATTAGGAGGCTGAGGAGGCATGCCATGGAGAGACTGAGGAGATGTACCATAGGAAGGCCAATGAGATGCGCACCATGGGCACTACAAGGAGTGACACCAAGGAGGCTGAAGAGGTATGTCGATGAGATGCTGAGGAGTCACACCATGGGGGGACAGAG
>NW_007024532.1:0-470 GCF_000164805.1 Carlito syrichta
AACCAGCCTGGGCAACATAGCCAGACCTCGTCTCTATCAAAAAAAAGAAATAAATAAAACAAACTGGGCATGGTGGTGCTCACCTGTAGTTCCAACTATGCAGGAGGTTGAGGCAGAAGATTTGTCTGAGCCCAAGGGATGGAGGCTGCAATGAGCCATGATCAAGCCATTGCACTCCAACCTGGGCAACAGAGTGAGACTCTGTTTCAAAACAAACAAACAAACAAAAAAACCAAAAAAACCCCCCAAAACCAAATGTATGTTAAAATAATTTAAAATATGCAAATAGGTCTCTTTAAACTACATGTCTCTTACTGGTCCCAATTTCTTCACACTACATCTGGGCCTTATTTCACTGAAGACTGGAGTCACTTCACCCAACCCAGAGCAGATGGAGTCCAGTGATGTCTGGTAGTATCTGTTTTCTCCCCCACCAAATGCAAAATGTGTGTGAAGTGATATTTCAGAAC
>NW_007024533.1:0-560 GCF_000164805.1 Carlito syrichta
GGCTTTGGTGTCAAGGTGACACTGGTTTTGTAGAATGAGTTAGGGCAGAGTCTCTCCTCTCCAATTTTTAGAACATTTTTTGTAGGATTGCTACCAGTTCTTCTTTGTACATTTAGTGGAATCTGATTGTGAAGCCATTGGCTCCAGGGTTTTTGTTGTTGTTGGGTGATATTTTTGTTATTGATTCAGTCTTTCTACTCATTATTGGTCTGTTCAGGATTTCTGTTTCTTTCTGGTTCAAACTTGGGAGGTTGTATGTTTCCATGAATTTATCCAGAAAATGGCCTTTAGGTATCAGTTTTTCAATCATTTTTTTTGGTCTCAGCCTTTTCAGATTCATTTTATTCCTAGTTTTTAAGAGTTTTATTATATGCAATTTTTGAATTTTGTCACTATTGTGATGTTTATATATTCATTTTCTGTTTATGTTATTTATGCCATGAGTTACATTAATTATCTTTCTTTTTTTAAAAAATCAATATTTTTTATTATGATATTGTGGGGTACAGTTAAGGGTTAGGTATACAAATATGCTTCGTTCAGGCACCCTTGTTGATAAA
>NW_007024534.1:0-373 GCF_000164805.1 Carlito syrichta
AACGCAATACCCATCAAATTACCAGCAACAGTCTTCTCAGATCTAGAAAAAACAATACAGGAATTCATATGGAAACATAAGCAACCAAGAATAGCCAGAACAATCCTCAGCAAAAAAAAACAAAAAAAAACAAAAAAAAAGCAGGAAGTATCACACTTCCAGACTTTAAACTTTATTATAGGTACAAGAACAGGCATATGGACTAATGGAATAGAATTGAGATTCCAGAAGCAAAACCTCAATCTTCAACAAAGCCTCCACCACCTACCACTGGGGAGATGAGAAGCTAGTCAGTAATTGGTGCTGAAAACTAGCTGACCACATGCAGAAGATTGAAACAGGACCCCTATCTATCCCCACACACAAAAATTAA
>NW_007024535.1:0-811 GCF_000164805.1 Carlito syrichta
CAGTCTGTAGACTCAGACTGGCCGCTGGCCTCGGCCACCCAAAGCGCTGGGATGATGAGGTAAAACTCCTGAGGCCACCCTTGATCCTTCATCACAAATGAACCAGAAGGCCTGCTGCAGTGTCCCACACCTGGAATCCCAGCGCTCTGGGACTTGAGTGTTTCCATTCCGGGGAGTGACAAGGTCTCGCTACATGACCCAGACTGGTCTCGAACTCCCAGGCTCCAGTGGACCCCTGCCTCGGCATCCCAAAGCCATAGCCCAATTGCCTGCTGATTGACCATCTTTTGGGAACTGTATGACCAAGGCTGCGGCCTCCTCCCCCAATGATCTCTGTCTGTTCATGATGATCCCAACTCCATACACAAATGAATGCTCTTCTTTGCTTTCCTTTTATTTTTTATTATTTAAATCGGAGTCTCACTCCTTGCCCAGGCTGGAGGGTGGGGGCTTGTTCCTGGCCAGCTCAACCTCTGCCTGCCTGGTTCCAGTGAGCTATCCTCCACAGGCCTTCTATGAAGCTAGAATGACAGGTACACACCAAAAAGCCAGGTTCATTTGGGATGGAAGGTATAGACAAGGTCTCGCCGAGTTGCCCAGGCATGTCTTGGAACCACTGGCTCGGGCCAGCCGCTGGCCTCAGCACTCCAAAATGCTGGAATGAAGAGGTTGAGCTCCGAGCTCGACCTCCATTTTTCGTCAAAAACAAAATAGAAAGTTGGCAATGGTGACACACACCTGGAATCCCAGCACTCGGGGAGGCTGAATCGGAAGATGGGTGTTGTCGAGGAGCTCAAGGACAGCATGGGCC
>NW_007024536.1:0-2809 GCF_000164805.1 Carlito syrichta
TAGAATGGAATGTAGAGGAATGGAATGAAATGTAGAGTAATGGAATGTAATCGAGAAGAATTGAAGGGATACGTATGGAATGGAATGGAGAGGAACAGCATGGAATGCAGAAGAATGGAGTGAAAAGCAATGGAATAGAGAGTAGTAGAATGCAGGGGAATAGAATGGAATGGAACGGAGGGGAATGTAATGGAAAGGAGAGGAATGGAATGGAAAGAAATGAAATGGAGAGAAATTTAATGGAATGGAATGGGGAGGAATGGAATGGGATGGAATCAGTGTAATGGAGAGGTATTGAATGGAAAGGAGAGGAAAGGAATGGAATGGAGAGTAATGCAATGGAATGAAATGATATGTAGAATTTTGTTTTGGAATGGATGGGTATTGAATGCACTGAAATTGATAGGAATGGAATGGACAGGAATGGAATGCATAGGGATGCAGAAATGGAGTGGAATGGAATGGAGAGGAATGGGATGGAGAGAAATGGAATGGAATGGAGTGGAAAGGAATGTAACAGAATGGAATGGAGAGAAATGGAATGGAATGGAGAGCAATGTAATAGAGGAATGGTTTGGAATATAATGGAGAGGTGTGAAATGGCATGGAGAGGAATGGAATGGAGAAGATTGGAATGGATTGAGGTGGAATGAAATAAAATGGAATGGAGACAAATGGGGACGTATGGAGAGGAATGGAATGGAATGGAAGAATTGGAATGGAATGAACAGGAATGGAATGGAATGGAGACGAATGTAATGGAAAGGAGGGGAATGGAATGGAAAGGAATGCAATGGAGAGGGATGTAAAGGAATAGAAGTGAGAGGAATGAAATAGGATGAATAGAAATGGAATGGAATGGAATGGAATGTACAGTAATGGAATGGATTGTAAAGTAATGGAATGTGAGAGGAATGGAATGGAGAGGTATGGAATGGAATGAAGGGGAATAGAATGAGAGTAATGAAATGTAGAGGAATGGAATGGAGAGGAACAGAATGGAGTGGAGTGGAATGGAATGGAATGGAGAGAAATGAAACGAAATCAATGGAAAATAGAGGAATGGAATGGCAAGGAATCGATTGTAGAGGAATGGAATAGAATATAGAGATGTGGAAAGGAATGCAGAGGAATGGGATGGAAATGATCGAAATAGAGTACAATGAAACGAAATCGGAGGAATGTATTGTAATGGAGGGGAATGGAATGCAACGGACAAGAATGGATTGGAGTGAAAGGAATGGATAGCACTGGAATTGAATGGAAATGAATGGAGAGAAAAGGAATGCAATCGAGTGGAATGGAGAGGAATGAAATGTAATGGAATGAATTCTAGAGGAATGAAGAGTAAAGGAGAGGGATGGAAAGGAATTGAGAAGAATGGAATGGAATGGAATGAAATTCAGAGAAATCGATAGGAATGGAGAGGAATGGAATGGAATGCAATTGAAAGGAATGGAAAGGAATGTAGAGAAATGGAATGGAATGGAATGGAACAGAGAGAAATGGAGAGGAATGGTGAGGAATGGAGAGGTATGGAGAGTAATGTAATGTAATGGAATTGAGAGGAATAGAATGAATGGAATGGAATTCAATGAAATCGAGAGGAATGGAGAGGAAGGTGATGAAAGGAGAGGCATGGAGAGGAATGGAATGGAATGGAATTCAGAGAAACGGATTGAAATGGGGAGGGATGGAATAAAGTTGACTGGAACGGAATGAAGAGGAAAAGAGATCAATGGAATGGAGAGGAATGTAATGTAATGCAGAGGAATGGAAAGGAGAGGAATGGAATGGAATCGAATGAAGAGGTACGGAATGCCAGGGAGAGTAATGGAATGGAATGGAGAGTATTAGAATGGAAAGGAGCGGAACGGAATAAAATAGAATGGAGAGAAAAGGAGATAAATGGAGAAGAATGGAATGGATTGAAGTGGAATGGAGAGGAATGTAATGTAATGGGGAAGACTGGAATGGAAAAGAGCGGATGGAATGGATTGGAGAGGAATGGCATGGAATGGAATGGAGATAATTGGATTGGAATGGAAAGGAATGGAATGGAATGGAAAGGAGAAGAATGGAATGAAAATGAATGTAATGGAGAGGAATGTAAAGGAATGGAATGGAAAGGAATGGAATGGAATAGAATCAGTGTAATGGAGACGTATGGAATGGAAAGGAGAGGAAAGGAATGGAATGGAGAGTAATGCAATGGAATGAAATGAAATGGACAGGTTTCTTATGGAAAGGACTGATATTGAATGCACTGGAATTGAGAGGAATGGAATGGAATAGAGAGTTAGGGAATGGAATGAAGAGGAATGGAATGGAAAGGAGGGAAAAGGAGTGCAATGAAATGGAATCAGAGGAATTTATTGTATTGGAAGGGAATGGAATGCAATGGAGAGGAATGGATTGGAGAGGAATGGAATGAATAGGAATGGAATGGGATGGAAATGAATAAAGATAAATGGAATGCAATCGAGTGGAATGGAGAGGAATGGAATGTGGAGGAATAGAATGGAACAGAATCGGGAGGAAAGGAGAGGAATGGAGAGGAATGGAGAGGTATGGAGAGTAATGGAATGGAAAGGAATTGAGAGGAATGGAATGGAATGAAATGGAATGGCATCAAGGAATGAAGAGGAAGGTGACGAATGGAGAGGTATGGGGAGGAATGGAATGGAATGGAATGGAATTCAGGAAACTGGATTGGAATGGAGAGGTATAGAGAAAAGCAGAATGGAACGGAATGAAAAGGAATAGAGATCAATGGATTGGAATGGAGTGGAATGGAATGGAATGCAGA
>NW_007024537.1:0-302 GCF_000164805.1 Carlito syrichta
TAAGTCAGCTGGTTAGCCGGCTAGCCAGCCTACTAGTCAGGCAGCTAGCCAGCTAGCTAGTTAAGTCAGCTAGCAAGTCAGGTAACTATTCAGCTAGCTAGTTTAGTCAGCTAGTTAGTCAGCTAGATAGTTAAGATAGCTAGTCAGGTAAGTATCCAGTTAGCTAACTAGCTAAGTCATCTAGCTAGACAGCTAGATAGCTTGTTTGGTAGCTAGTTATGTCAGCTAGATAGCCAGCTAGCTAGTCAGCTAGTTTGTTATGTTAGCTTGCAAATTAGTGAGTTACTTAGCTAACTAATCGG
>NW_007024538.1:0-333 GCF_000164805.1 Carlito syrichta
ACTTTGTGTATAAAAGACCCGTTGTAATTCCCAATAACACACACATCGCTTCTGCACTAGGCTGGAGTCCAGTTTCTTTCTTTCTCTCTCTCTCTCTTTCTCTCTTCTTCCCCCCAATCACCGATGCTGTCTCCACCTTTGGGGTACCCTGAACCCGGCTGGAGCTGGTCTCCGGCAGGAGTGAAAACTAGAGACTTGCTTGGGGGCTGCAGCAGTGCCCTCTCTTCAAATCCTGCCAGTTGTACTCTTCCCCCTTGGAGCCAAGATGGTTGGCCAGACATCCACCTCAGATCTGGGACCAGTGTCCTTCACTCTCAGAGCCTTACTCCCAAA
>NW_007024539.1:0-482 GCF_000164805.1 Carlito syrichta
ATGCTTAGATATTTCGCATGTTATACACTATTGGGATACAGTGAGTATTACACAAGGCTTTCCAAAATGGAGAATATGCAATTCTAAACAACCTGTGTATTACAGATTGTTTGTGCCTGGTTCACCAGTTCTTAAATATTTTTCTGATAAAATTTTTTATTGGACACTTACTCGACCTAATGTGATTTCAGACAATTTTTTGATAATAATGATGATCAATACACTTGGGATAAATCTCGTCCAATCATTTCTCCACCAACTCTTTTGGATAATTGGTCTCATTTTGGATGGTAGCTCCTGTCTTTTATTATGCTTCACCTTTTGGAAAACATCCACAATCACATCTTTACAAATTATTTGCAGCCACAGGAAGCATAACTCTTTATTGACCTTTTTCAAAGTTTACAACTTCTTTACAAGCTTGTGTTGATTCTCCTTATGTTTTATTGATAGCTTATGCTCATTCTAATTATTCTATAAAG
>NW_007024540.1:0-410 GCF_000164805.1 Carlito syrichta
GTAATTCCGGCTACTTGGAAGGCTGAGGCAGAAGGATCGCCAGAGCCCAGCAGGTGAGGTTGCGGTATCCAGGAGCGGCCACTGCACTCCAGTCTGGTTGACAAAGTGAGACCCCAACTCAAAAAAAAAAAAAAAGAAAGTGTACATTGGATGTCAAATAAAATAAGGTAGAAAAATTCACACAAAGTATATTATCATGAAATATCAGAGAACAAGAAAGACAAAATAAATTTTCCATAATGAAAAAATGTATTTACAAAGCAACATTGAAAGATATAACTCAAAAATCTCTTACAGAACCTGAGGAGAAATAATATTCAACCTAAAATTCTCTAGTAAGCCATTGTTATCTATCAAATGTGAGGACAGAATAGTCATTTTCAGACATGGAGACCCAAAGTGCTTGCCTT
>NW_007024541.1:0-319 GCF_000164805.1 Carlito syrichta
CAAAGCATACTCGCTAGACTATACTAGAACCTTATTCCATTTGGGAAAGGTCATTTCCTTAAATCCAATCCCTTCTAGCATTCTTGTCTTACCTAAGAGGCTAAGGGATAAGAGATGGTGAAGACCATAGAACAAGACAAAAGAATGCTCTAAAAGATTTAATCATAAGATTAAATTGTAGATCCCTTCTCCACAACTTATCACCATAGGGCTAAAAAAAACCTGTAATACATATACACTATGGAATACTACGCAGCCATAAAAAAGAACAAAATCATGAATTTTGCAGCAACCTGGATGGAACTAGAGTCTATAATAC
>NW_007024542.1:0-359 GCF_000164805.1 Carlito syrichta
CTAGTTAAGCGATTTGGATACCCATCTTGTTAGCTTAAGTCAGCTAGGTAAGTCAGCTGGTAGCCAGCTGGCTAGATAGGTAGCCAGATCGTTAAGTCAGCTGGCTAGCCAGCAGACTAGATTGTTAAGTCAGGTAGTTAAATCTACTGACAAAAACGTGGCTAGCTAGTTAAGTCAGTTCATTAAGTCAGTTGGCTATCCAGTTGGTTAGCTGGTTAAAAAGCTAGTTAAGTCAGGTGGCTAGCCATTTGGCTAGCTAGTTATTTCTGTTAGTTAAATCACCTGGTTAGATAGGAAGCTTACTATATTAGTCAGTTAGCTAGCTAGTTAAGTCAGCTACATAAGTCAGCTGGTAGGTA
>NW_007024543.1:0-911 GCF_000164805.1 Carlito syrichta
ACAGAATACACATTCTACTCATCACCGCATGGAACATATTCTAAGATCGACCACATAATTCGACACAAATCAAATATAAGCAAATTTAAAAGGACTAAAATTCTACCATGCACCTCTCGGACCACAGTGGAATAAAAATAAACATTGACGCCAACAAAACCCCCCCAAAACCCACAAAGACACGGACACTAAACAGCATGATGCTAAACAACTCCTGCGTCCATGATGACACCAAAACAGAGATCAAAAGATACCTGGAAACAAATGAAAATGAAGAAACATCTTACCAAAATATCTGGGATGCCTTAAAAGCTGTAATAAGAGGGGAATTTATATCCCTACAAACACACATGAGGAAAATGGAAGGAACAGAAATTAACAACGTAACAAGCCACCTAAAGAAGCCGGAAAAGCAAGACCACAAAAATCCTAATTTCAGCAGAGGAATTCAGATCACCATAATAAAAGCCCAAATTCAGGACATAGAAGACAAAAAGATAATAGAAAAAATCAATGAAACAAAAAGCTGGTTCTTTGAAAGAATAAACAAGATCGATGGTCGCCTAGCTAGACTGACCAAGAAAAAATGAGAAAAAAACCCAAATAAGCACAATCAGAAACACAAAAGATGAAGTCACATCTGACCGTGAAGAAATACAAAAGATCATTAGAGACTACTATGTACACTTGTATGGAAACAAACTTGAAAACCTTAAGAAATGGAGGACTTTCTGACATCACACAACCTACCTAAGTTGGAACAAGAAGAAATTGACACCCTAAATAAACCAATAACAATCAAGGAAATCGACTACGTAAAGAGAAAACTTCCTACAAAAGAAAGCCCTGGACCAGATGACTTTCCAGCAGAATTCTACAAGACTTTTAAGGAGGAGCTGATACCAATCCTA
>NW_007024544.1:0-4546 GCF_000164805.1 Carlito syrichta
TAACTAGCGTCTATAATACTGAGTGACCTCTCACAGAAACAAAGATCTGAGTATCACATGTTCTCACTCATATAGTGGACCTTGATCATCCAGTGCACTACCATAAGAAAATGACTGACAGTGATGGGAATCTATGGGAGGGGAAAGGGGATGGGACTAATGGTATAAATATCTGGGAACAGGGAGACACCTGTTATCAACACGGGGGCCTGAATGAAGCATTTTTGTATACTTAACCCTTAACTGTACCACACAATACCATAATACAAAATATTGATTTAAAAAATAAAAATAAAATTAAAAAAAGTAAAAAAAGATGCCTTCCTAGTTTATAAAATACAATGATGAAGTGGATAGTTGTAGAGTGGGAACATTTTGCTAGACAACAACAGCAGCAAAGAGTTCTGTTTTAACTTCTGTAGAGTCTTTGATGGACCTTTACCCCCATGTAAGCGGACGGCGCTCTCTGTCTCTGAGTAGAGGGCAGTGCAGGGAGCCATTCAGTGCCAGCAGAGTGTGGCAGGAGGAAAAGGTAGCATATTCATAAAAGACTGTTTTTAGAAACTCAAGCTTAAGTTTTGGTTGTAATTTTTTGCTAAACAATCTGTCTGCAGCTGCTCGTTTATAATTATACTTCAAGCTCGTAAGCATCAGTAGTGGTTTCCATGCCCCTGACCAAGGAGCAACACCTATTTGTGTTGTCAGATTCCTTGTAAACTGGCCATGCCATTATTCATCTACAGCGATTCATGCAGTTTGAGTCAGCAGTTATGAGAATCAGCAAAATCAGGTCTCTAAATTTTCTTGTCACTAACTTTAATTTTCAGTGAAGCTTCCTGATGGAGGAAAAGAGAAATAAACTCACAGTCAGGAGGTACCAGGTTCTGGCCTGGGTCTGCCTCTGGCACTGTCAATTAATATTTCCTTCACACTCAGATTTTCTTATCTGTGCAAACTCTAACACCAGCAACCACAACAAGTATAATGACTGACATTAATCCAATGACCTCAAACTGTCTGAACACTATAGTAAACACTTTACTTCCTTGAAGTTTTTTAATTCTTAAAAAAAATTCCCAACACATAGATACATATTATTATCCCTCTTGTATTGATAAGGAAACTGAGTCACCAGGATATTGAGTAGTTGATAAGAGATTATAGGGCAAGATGCAGAGGTGGTTAATATTTATCTAGCGCCTGCTGTATGTTAGGCCCTGTGTAGGATTTTTAAGAACATTATCTTATATATTGTTTTATACACTATGGCTAGCTCATATTGTCCCTATTTTACAAATTAGGATGTTAAGGATCAGTATTACTTGTTTAAAGAAACGATGGGTGAATGGAAAAACTAGAATTAATATCCAGATGTGTCTGAGTGCAGAAACCATATTCTACACGCAGCAATTTTTTTCTCCTCATAACTTCAGGAGTGCAAATGGCCATGAGTGATGGATTATGGAATGGACTGAAATGTTTAGTCTTGTGTGTAATGAACTGGATTGGGAATATTCATTTAAAAGCCTCCCATATATTTTGTTGTTATGTCTCATTTCTAATAGGTAGAAACCCATACATAATGACGAGTAAACCACTACATTTACTCTCTTTGTTCCCAAGATAATCATCATTGCACGTTCAAATATATTTTATTTCGAGATAACTAATCCGTTTGTAAATTGATTTACTATTTTCTTATGAACAATTGAATTTGTATGTGCCAACAACTTTTCTATTAGTGAGACTGTGAGATCTTATTACTCAGTGTGATATGGCTAAAAGCTAAGGGAGTCTCAGTCATTGCTGACTTGAGTTTGGGTCAACTATCTCCTATGTGACCTTGACAATATTATTTAACCTCTCAGAGATTTCATCTGTTTATCTACTAAAAGGCTAGAATAACATTTACCTCAATGATCTACTATGCTAACTTAATTAGAGGTGCACTCATTACCCAACACTTACTACTTTATTTTATGTAAACTGTTAATTAATATTTGCTTCTGCTTACTCATTACTTTAAATAACTATAAAGACAATATTCAGGCCCAGGGACATGTTATAATAGACACTCAAATAATGTCTGCTTAAAAAAAGAATGCACTTTTGTCAAATTATTTCTAAATAAGTCATGTAACATGTAGAAAATCTCAAATATGCACACAGGGTCTAATTTTAATGTTTTCATCACTTTGGCTGAGGGTGGGTAGGAAACATTTCTGATTCTGAGAAGCAGAATGTAGAATAAAAAGACCTATGAAATTGGGTCAGATCTGGGTTATGGGTTAAACACATAATTACTGTATCAATTTGGTGAGTCATTTAAATTCTCTATTCCTGTTTTATCTATGAATAGAATAAATAAAACATTTTGTTTTTCATCTGTAAAATCAAGTGCTAAATGTATGCAATTAGCAATTATGATGCTACAGGGAGATGTTTCTGTAATTTTTCTTCCTCTTCTAACTTTGAACTAGTTTGCAGTGATCCTTATACTAAATGTTGAAGTTTCTTCCAATTTGTTACCACCATGATGTGCTTAAAGATGCCTGGAATCTCATCCTAATATGATCAAGGACAGTGTCACTTGTTAATCTCACAATTTATCTTAAAGAATGTATGTCTGATGCCATGAGATACATTTAGAAATCTAAATTTTTTGAAAATTTAGAAATCTAAATTTTTTGAACTACTTTATTTAAATCTGCTCATTTGCTTTTCCAAAAAGAGTATTATCCTTGGATGAAGCCACTTGATCCTTGATTTCCTGAATCACAATGCACCTCACTATGCAGTGGATCAATTGAATTCCATCGTCTTGCTGTGTGAGTGTTCTTGGTAATCTCTTTTTTATTGCATTCCATCATTATTTGATATTTAAATTTGGGGATTGTTCTTGAAGAATCCGAGTTGAAAGTGCTACTATGTATTCACACAGTATATATATAAATTGTTTAAATCTTGACATGCATCAAACTGCATATGTCCAATTTAGGTAGTGGTATAGAATCACTTCTTTGCTTAAATACAATGTATTCTAATGTATATCATGCTTTAAATCTCTAATAAACATGACTTCATAATCTTGAGCACAAGTTTATAAAAGAAAAATGCTTAAAAAATAGCTGAGGATAGTGTCATTTACATAGAGGAAACAAAAAATTTCTTTCACATACGTTTTTGTATACACTTGAAAGGTACAAGTGCAGTTTTTTTACACTGATATATTGCATAGTGGTGAAGTCTGGTGTTTTAGTGTATGTGTCACCCAAACAATACATATTGTAGCCATTAAGTAATTTTTAATTCCTCACCCCTATTCCACCTTCTCACCCTTTCAAGTCTCCAGTGCCTATTATTCTACTTCTTATGTCCATGCTCACGGGTTTTGGGTTTGTTTGTTTTAAGTGAGAAAGCAGGATTTATTGAGAAGACAGAGAAGCTACCCCAGTGAGAGGGGACCCAAAGGGTTTGCCTTGATTACATGCTTCTAATTGTTATTTTGTGTTAACTTCTTTCAACTGATAATTAATACAGATTCACCTGGATGCCTCCAAGTGTTCTGGGAATGGCAAAGTTGCAGTGATACTGCACTGTGTGGAATTGCCCCATCAATTAGATTCAGGAAGGATCAAGACAATGAACAAATAGGGAGGATCTCATGCCACTTTTTCACAGCAACTCCGCTATGGGGAGAAAAGGCTTGAGGACCTTCATTGAACAGAATATGAGAAGAGAAAGTCCAGCCAGGAGAGAATTTGGGACAGTACCTGCATCTGGATGCAAATCTAAAGAAGTTTGGCACAGTGAGACATTAAATTATATTGCATTATTTTAAACGCTAGCAGTTGACAATTATGCCAACTGGAAGCTACTGATATTTTTTGGAAATAGGTAATAAATGATTAACTCTGAAGTGAGATATTGTTCAGAAGCCAAGCATATGTGGATAAATCTGAACACTAAGAAGTGTTCCAATATTAAAATATCTCTGTTTTGGTATTCTCTGAGACACAGAGCTCTATTTATAGCGTGGAAACATTTTTGCTAAAAGGGAAAGATAAATATTCATGTCATTGTCCAAATTGTTATTCTGAAGATATTGTTCCTTTACATTTCAAAATTTTCTCTTTTTCTGATTTTATTAACTTATGTGATTTATCAAAGATATGTTTAAAAAAGGCAGACTAGAGAGCTCCAGGTCCTCACCACCACCAAAAAAGTGTAAACTAAAAAACAATATATGGACCAAAGTAGGTTTGTTAGAATTAAAAAAACCAATTAAGAAGATTTTTTGCTATAAAGCAAATGCCTAATCAAGAAGAAAAAAAAAAAAACTCATTCAAAACAGTAGGAAATCTCATAGCATTTGACTTGCCCTATTTCCATCTCTTCTTTAACACGATGTGGTATGGTCAAGAGGAAAATACCCAATTCCCAGTTCCTGCCATGGGATGGAAAGAAAAGTGTGAAATTGCTTGTACCATTCTGGCTTGTGTGGAGGTTGCATAAGAGACTGGTTTCTGTCTTGCCTGATTTGAAA
>NW_007024545.1:0-300 GCF_000164805.1 Carlito syrichta
ATGGAATGTAAAAGATAGGAATGGATTCGAATTGAATGCAATGTAAATAATGACATGGAAGGGAAAGGACTGGATTGGAATTGAATGGAATGGAGAGGAATGGAATAGAGAGGAATTGAGAGGAATTGAATGGAATGGATTGGAATGAGTGGAATGGACCTGAATGGAATGTAGAGGAATGGAATGGAGAGGACTGGAATGAAAACGAATTAATTGAAAGGAATGGAGAGGAATGGAATAGAATGGAATAGAGAGGAATGGAATGGAATGAAGGGGAAAGATATGTAATGGAATGGAATG
>NW_007024546.1:0-373 GCF_000164805.1 Carlito syrichta
TGCATTTGGTAAATACTCAGGAAACACTGACTGCTTCTGGAACTGCTTTACAATAAAAAGAAAGCCGGATTTTATACATTAAAAAAGTAATCCCCTAATTTTACAAGGCAAACATGGAGATAAAAGAAAAGACAACTTTTAAAGTACCTGTGAGTTAACATGCTAGGAACTTTATATATACATATATATATATATATATATATTTTTTTTTTTCCCTCTGTGTAGGCCTTGCATACAATCCTAAAATGTAGATTTTAAAAAATCATCTTTCCACAGCTGAAGAAATTAAGACTCAGATGCATTAAGACACTTGTTTAGGGTTACAATTTTTTTCTCTAGCAAGTCATTAATTCATTTGACAACATTTCTTGAG
>NW_007024547.1:0-467 GCF_000164805.1 Carlito syrichta
GCATTCATTAGGAATGAGGACCAGTTTAGTCACCCATTACAGAAGAGGTCCCATCACTGGAGCACCCATCACAGAGCAGATAAGTTACTGGGCACTCATCAAAGATGTAGATCAGTCACTGGAAAAACCATCACAGAAGAGGGCCATAAAATAGGGCACCCATCGCAAAGAACAAGTCACTGGGGCACCCATCACAGAAGAAGGAAGTAATGCTGACATAAAAACAGAGGGGAACCAGTCACTGTGGCATTTATTACATAAGCGGGTCATTCAAGGAAGCACCCCTCACAGCACAGGTGCATTCAACAGAGAGAAGGACTCGATACTGTAACACATATAATAGAGCAAACAGTCACTGGGATTCCCATTATGTAGGATGCTTAAACATTGGGGAAACAATCACATAAGAGGACATTTCACTGTTGCACTCATAGCAGAGTAGAGGATATCACTGGGAAACCAATTAT
>NW_007024548.1:0-336 GCF_000164805.1 Carlito syrichta
AGCCAGCTGGCTAGACAACTGACTTAACAAGCTGATTTAACTAGCTCACCAACTGGTTAGTCAGCTGACTAAACTACCTGACTTAACTAGCTTGCCACCAGGCTAGCTGACTGACTTATTTGCCTAGCTACCTAGCTAGCCAGCAGCCTAGCCAGCTGACTTAACTACTCACTTAACAAAGTAGCCAGCTTGCTAG
Source organism: Carlito syrichta (assembly GCF_000164805.1). NCBI lineage: Eukaryota > Metazoa > Chordata > Mammalia > Primates > Tarsiidae > Carlito > Carlito syrichta. Next base: position 197 of record NW_007024548.1, read on the forward strand.
AAAACAGACGTTACTAGCTAGCTACCTATCTAGACAGCTGGATAGCCAGGTGAATTAACTAGATGACATAACAAGATAGCCTCATGGCTAGCCAGCTCACTTAACTAGCTACCTACCTACATAGCCCGCTGGCTTGCCAG
>NW_007024549.1:0-372 GCF_000164805.1 Carlito syrichta
AGCACACCAATAAGGTGGTTGGTTAGCTTGTATGTTAGCATCACTATACGTTTTATTTTTATTTGTATGGGAGTTGGTTCATCTGTAGCTGTGGTCTATTGTTTTTATCTGTTTCAGTATAGGTCTCTCTCACCATTTGTTGTCATACTCTTTTGTTTCCCCCCTTACTCCTCTATCTCTCCAACCCCCTTCAACCCACCATCTGCTCCAATCTCTTCCCTCTGCTAACCACATTTTATTGCAGGGAGTAAACCTATAGCACCACTGCACGGACAGATTCCAAGGCAGTGGGAAGTGGGTTCCAGATTATCTACACACCTGTCAGCAAATACCAGGACCTGCAGATAGATTTTGAATCACAGCTCCCCCCTT
>NW_007024550.1:0-326 GCF_000164805.1 Carlito syrichta
GAATTAGAAAATTTTATAGAAATTAAGATAGATATATAGGATTTTAGAATAGCCATTTTGTTAAGAGATTGTAATCAATTGTTCCTAGAAATGGCCCAAAGTGATCTTTGGACTGGGTCATATTCTTTAGGATCTGGTTTGAGTTATAATTAAGAGTTTCTATAGTATAGGTAAAATTAGCACAGAATAGAAAGGTATTAGGAATTAAGTTAGTCATAGGTGTTGTACATGCATAAGCTTTAGAAGTCATTGATTATTAGAATATTATGATGTTAGAATTGTTGTATTGCTTTTGAGGAACATTAACCAAGCATAAGGAACAGTGA
>NW_007024551.1:0-391 GCF_000164805.1 Carlito syrichta
GAAGACAACAAAGAATTTTTAACATCCTTTTGTTGGAGCCACCCCTCTTACAAGGGGGGGGTGAGAAGTCTGGAGGTTGGAGTTAGGTACCGTGGCCTTTGGTACCCACCCCTTCTCCAAAGGTAAAAGAGAAAGACTGCAGGCTGGGGTCAGGTGCCGTGGCCTTTGGAACCTGCCCTGTCTCTGAAGGTAAAAGAGAAAGACTGGAGGCTGGGGTCAGGTGCCGTGGCCTTTGGCACCTGTCCCTTCTCCAAAGGTAAAAGAAAAAGACTGAAAGTCAGAGCTAGGTGCCACAGTGGTAGACGTCTGCATTTCCTTCCCAGATAAAGGCGAAGGGACTCACAGAACAGATTACAAGAAACAAGAGTAGTAGGGAAAGCAGGAATTGGAG
>NW_007024552.1:0-301 GCF_000164805.1 Carlito syrichta
TTAGCTAGTTAAGTCAGCTAGATAGCTACCTGGCTAGCTAGTGATGTCAACGAGTTAAGTCAGCTGGCTAGCCAGCTGGCTAACTGTTTAAGTCATCTAGATGAGTCAGCTGTTTAGCCAGCTGGGTAGGTAGCTAGCTAGCTAAATAAGTCTGTTTGCTAGTCAGCAAAATAGTTGTTCAAATCAGCTAGTTAAGTCAGCTGACTACCCTGCTGGCTACATAGATAGCTAGCAAGTTAGGTGAAGTGGCTAGCCAGCTTGTTACCTTAATTCAGCTATGTAGGTCAGCTGGCTAGCCAGC
>NW_007024553.1:0-316 GCF_000164805.1 Carlito syrichta
CTTTCTTTCTAGCCAGTTGAATTAACTAGCTTGCTACATAGCTAGCCAGCTGGCTATCCAATGAATTAACTATTAATTACCTAGCTAGTCTACCTTCTAGCCAGCTGGCTTAACTAGCAAGCTACATAGGTAGATAGCTGGCAGTCAGCTGACATAACTGGGTGACATAAATAGCTAGCCAGCTGGCTGGACATCTGACATAACTAGCTAGCTACCTAGATACCCAGCTGTGTAGCCAGATAACTTAATTTCCTAGCTACATAGCTAATCTAGCCAGCTTACTTAACTAGCTGACATAACGAAGTAGCCAGCTCTC
>NW_007024554.1:0-350 GCF_000164805.1 Carlito syrichta
CCATTTCATTCCATTCCATTTCGCTCCTTTCGGTTCCATTCCTTACCATTCCATTCCACATATCTCTATTCCATTCTATTCCTATATTTTCCATTGATTCCATTCCATGTCTTTCCATTCCATTCCATTCCAATCCATTCCATTGCATTTGATTCCTCTCTATTCCATTCTTCTACATTCCATTCCATTCCATTCCATACAACTCCATTCCAATCCTCTCACATTCCATTACTGAACATTCTATTCCTTTCCTGTACATTCAATTCCATTCCATTGCTCTTCACTCCATTCCTTTTCTCACCATTCCATTACATTTCATTCCATTCCATTTCATCCCATCCCATTCCTCT
>NW_007024555.1:0-679 GCF_000164805.1 Carlito syrichta
CGACTAGTTGGCCGATTGGTTAGCTGACTTAAATAGTTGACTGGCTAGTCGGCCGACCGATTAGCTTACTTAACTTTTCAGCCGGCGAGTGAGCCCGCAGGTGAACTGACTTAATTAGTCGGCCGGTGAGTGAGCCGACTGGTCAGCTGACTTAACTATTCAGTCAACAATTAGGCCGACTGGTCAACTGACTTAACTAGTTAGCCAGCAAGTGAGCTGACTGGTCAGCTGACTTTAGTCAGTTAGCTAGTGAGCCGAATGCTCATAAGAGTTAACTAGTCAGCCGGCTAATGAGCCGACCGGTGATCTGACTTAACTAGCCAGTCAGCAAGCGACAAGACATGTGAGATACCTTAACTAGTCAGCCAGCGAATGAGCCAACTGGTGAGATTATTTAGCTAGTTAGCTGATGAGCATGCTGACTAGTTAGCTGACTTGTTGGCCTGCGAGTGAACCAACAATATAGTTGACCTCATGGCTGCCAAGCGAGCTGACTAGTTTGCTGAACGGTTTGCAGACTAGTGAGACAACTATTTAGCTGACCTGATGGAAAGTGAGCGAACCAACTAATTATCTGACAAGATAGCTGAGTTGCTTACCAACTAGGTAGCTAAGTAATAACCTGATTTACTAGCTGATTTAACTAGCTAGCTGACTAGCTAGCTGGCTATCTAGCTAA
>NW_007024556.1:0-307 GCF_000164805.1 Carlito syrichta
TCTTTCCCAGATATCCAATCCCTAAGAACCTACGCTGCCACCAAACCACCTCTACATGAAATACTTAAGAAAGTACTAAACACAGAAGAAAGGGGGGGGGAAAAGAGCAACATTTTTCACAAAAGTACAGGAAAAAGAATAAAATACATATGAACCAACCCCAAAACAAAAGAAAGACAGTAAACTAAGTGGAACAACAACACTAAAATAACTATATGTTAGGGATGAATTCTCACATTTCAATAATTAGCCTAAATATGAATGGACTAAATGCACCACTGAAAAGACACAGAATGGCAAAATGGAT
>NW_007024557.1:0-418 GCF_000164805.1 Carlito syrichta
CCAGCAGTTTGAGACCGGCCCAGGCCACATCACTAGACCTTGTCTCTATAAAAAATTTGAAAAAGTTAGCCAGGTGTGATGGCATGTGCCACTAGTCCCAGCTGCTTGGAAGGCTAAGGTGAAAGGATCGCCTGAACCCAGGAGGTCAAAGCAGTGGTGAACTGTGATCGTGCCATGGCACTCCAGCCTGGGCGACAGAGTGAGACTCCGACTCAAAAAAAAGAAAGAAGAAGTTTAAAGAAATTTAAATATTTTTGCATGAGTACTTTCTCTTATGGGTTTATTCACTTCAACACTTTTGACATTTATATCTTAAACATCTGGAATTTACCTTTATGCAAATATGATTTATTTAATATTATTGTATGTTTTTAAACAGACAGCCAGTTTGACAGATGGTTGGCATCATTCACCAAAT
>NW_007024558.1:0-353 GCF_000164805.1 Carlito syrichta
ACTAGCACACTACCTGGCTGGCTAGTTGGCTCCCTAGCCAGCTAGCAGGCTGGCCAGCTTGCTAGCCAGCCGGCTAAATTAGGCAGCCTGCAGACTGGACAGTCGGATAGCCAGCCTGCTTAATTAGCAAGCCACCCTGCTCGTCAGTCTGCTAGCCTGCTGGCTTAACTAGCTGATTAACCTACCTGACAAGTCTGCTAACCAACCAGCTTAACTTGCCAGCCACCTAGCTAGGCAGCCGGCTAACTAACTGACTTAACTAGATGACTTAAGTAGATAGCAATCCGGCTAGCCAGCTGGCTTAACTAGCTAGCCACCTAGCTAGCCATCCATCTAGCCAGCTCCCTTAACTC
>NW_007024559.1:0-338 GCF_000164805.1 Carlito syrichta
GAATGGAGAAGAATGGAAGGGAATGGAATAGAATGGAATGGAGTGGAATGGAATGGAATGGAATGCAGAGGAATAGAATGGAATGGAATGGAATGGAATGGAGGTGAATTGTAAGGAATGGAATGGAATGGTGGGAAATGGAATGGAATGGAATTGAGAGGAATGAAAGGGAATGGAATAAAATGGAATAGAGAGGAATGGAATGGAATGGATGAAAGGGAGAAGAAAGGAATGAAATGGAGAGGAATGGAGTGGAATGGAATGGAATGGAGATGAATTGTATGGAATGGAATGGAATGAGGAATGGAGAAGAATGCAATGGAATAGAATGGAATGGA
>NW_007024560.1:0-301 GCF_000164805.1 Carlito syrichta
AGCAATGGGGACGATTGGAATGGAATGGAAAGGAATGGAAAGAAATGGAATGTAATAGAGGAATGGAATGGAATGGAATGAATTGGAGATGAATGAATTTGAATGTAAATTAATGGAAAGGAGATGAATGGAATAGAGAGGAATGGAATGGAATGGAACGGAGAGGAATGGAATGCTATGGAGTGGAATGGAATTGAGAGGAGTGGAAGGGAATGGAATGGAATGGAATGGAAAGGAATTCAATGTAATGGAGAGAACTGTAATGGAATGGAATAGAATGGAGAGGAATAAACTGAATGGA
>NW_007024561.1:0-3056 GCF_000164805.1 Carlito syrichta
AATGAGCGGAATGGAAAGGAGAGAAACAGAATCGAGAGGAATGGAATAGAATGAAGATGAATGGAATGGAATTGCATAGAGAAAATAGAATGGAGAGGAATGGAATAGAATCGAACAGTATTGCATGCAATGGAATGGACAGGAATGGAATGTTATGGAATGGACAAAATGGAATGGAATGGAATGGCGAGGCATGGAATAGAATGGAATGGAATGGAGAGAATAGGCATGAAATGGTGAGGAATGAAAAGGAAAGGAAGGGAATGGAAGGGAATGGAATAGAGAGGAATGGAACGAAATGGAAGATAATTAAATGGAATGGAGAGGAATGGAATGGAGGGACTGGAGAGCAATTGAATGGAATTTAAAAAGTGGAATTGAATGGAGAGTAATGGAATGAAATGTTGAGAAATGGAATGGAATGTAGTGGAATAGAGAGGAATGGAATGGGGTTTGAAAGGAATGGAATGGGATGGAATGGAATGGAGAAGAATGGAATGGAACACAATAGAATGGAATGGAATGGAATGGAAAGTAATGGAGAGGAATGGAATGAAATGGAAAGGAGTGGAATGGAGAGAAAGGGCATGGAGTTGAATGGAATGGAATGGAATGGACTGAAATGAAATGGAATGAAATGGGATGGAATCGAATGGAGAGGAATTGAATGGAAAGAATGGAGTGTAATGGAATCGAATCGAATGAATGGAATGCAGTGGAAGTGAGAGGAATGGACTTGATGGAATCCAATGGAATGGAGAGGATTGGAGTGGAATGGAATAGAATGGAATGGTATCGAAGGGAGAGCAATGGAATGGAATGGAATGGAGATAAATGGAATAAATGAGAGTGGAATGGAAAGTTATAGAAAGTAACCGAAAGGAGAGGAATTAAATGGAGAGGGAAAAAATGGAGTAGATGGAACGGAATGACAGAAAGTGAGAGGATAGGACTGCAATGTAGCGAATTGAATGAAATGGAGTGGATCGGAATGGAATGCGGTGGAATGCAGTAGAATTGAGAGGCATGGAGTGGAATGCAGAGGAATGGAAAGAAGTGGAATGGAATGCAATGGAATACACATAAATGGATTGGAGTGGAGAGGAATGGAATGGAGTGGATTGGAATGGAATGGAAGGGAATGGAAAGGAATGGAGAGGAATGGAAAAGAGAGGAATGGAATGGAAGGGAGTGGAGAGAGTTGGAAAGGAGAGGAATTTAATGGAGAGGAATGCAAAGGAATGGAGAGGAATGGAATGAAATAGAGAGGAATGGAATGGAGAGGAATGGAGTTAAATGGAATGGAGTGGAAAGGAAAGGACAAGAATGGAATGAAATGGAGACCAATGGAAGGGAGAGGAATTGAATGTAGAGGAATGGAATGGAGTTGAGTAGTATGGACTGGAATGGAATGGAATAGAACGGAGCAGAATGGAATGGAACTGAATGGAATGGAGATGCACAGAATGGAATGGAATGGATTGCAGGACAATGGAATGGAAAGGAGAAGAATGGAATGGAATTGAGAGGAATGAAATGGAATTGAGAGAAATGGAATGGAATGGAGAAGAGTGGAATTGAATGCAACGGAAAGGAATGGAATGAGAGGAATGGAGTGGAACTGAATGTAAAGGAGTGGAATGGAATTTAACGTAATGGAATAGAAAGGAGAGGAATGGAATGGATTGGAGGAGTATGGAAGGTACTAGAATGGAATGGAATGGAATGGAGAGGAATGGAATGGAGAGGGATGGAATGGAATGGGGAGAAATGAAATGGAGAGGAATGCAATGGAATGGAATGGAATGGAGAGGAATGGAATGGAGTGGAATGGAATGGATTGGAGGACAATGGAATGGAGAGGAATGAAATGGAATTGAGAGGAATGGAATGGAATGAATTAAAATGGAATGAAGAGAAATGGAATGGAAAGAAGAAGAATGGAATTGAATGGAATGGAAAGGAATGTAATGAGAGGATTGGAATGGAACGGAAATTAGAGGAATAGAGTGGAAAGGAATGGAATGAAATCGAAAGGAGAGGAGTGGAATGGAATCGAGGAGGACGGAAGGGACTGGAATGGAATGGAATGAAGAGGAATGGAATGGAATGGAGAGAAATAAAATGGAGAGGAATGTAATGAACTGCAATGGAGAGGATAGGAATGGAGAAAAACGGAAGGGAGAGGAATGGAATGGAATCGAGAGGAATGGAACGGAGAGGAATGGAATGGAGAGGAATGGATGGGTAGAAGTGCAATGGAGAGATATGGAGTGAAATCGAATGGAATGGAGGGGAATAGTATGGATTGGAATGCAGTGGAATGGAACGTTGAGGAATGGAATGGAATGAATTGAAGGAAAATGGAATGGAATGGAGAGGAATGCAATGAAATGGAGATAATTTGAACAGCCTGGAGAGGAATGCAATTGAATGGAATGGAGAGGAATGGAATGCAGACAATTGGAATGCAATGGAATACAGAGGAATGGATAATACTTGAATGTAATTGAAAGGAAAGGAATAGAATGCAGAGGAATGGAATGGAGAGGAATTGACAGGAATGGATTGGAGTGGAAAGGAATGGTATGGAAGGGAGATGAATAGATTGAAATGGAGAGAATTGGAATATAATGGAGTGGAATGAAATGGAAAAGCGTGGAATTTAATAGAATGGAGAGGAATGTAGTGAATTGACGAGGAATAGAATGGGGAGGAAAGGAATGGAATGAAATGGAATAGAGATAAAAGGAATGTAATGGAGAGTAATGAAATAGAATGGAATGGAATGGAATTTAATCGAAGCAAATCAAAAGGAATGGAGAGTAATGGAATGGAGAGGAATGGAATGGAATGGAATGGATTGGAATGCAGAGGATTGGAATGGAGAGGAACGGAAAAGAGCTCAATGGAAAGGAATGGAGAGAAATGCAATGGAGAAGAATGGACTGGAATGGAATGGAGAGGAATAGAATGGAGAGGAATGCAATGAATGCAGAGGAAAGGAATTGAGAGGAATGGAGAAATATGGAATGAAGAGAAATGGAATGGTGTGG
>NW_007024562.1:0-357 GCF_000164805.1 Carlito syrichta
CGCCAGCAGGTGGTGCTATCTCAGCTGCTCGCCCCAGAGGGGGTGGGGCCGGACAGGAACAAGATGGCTGCCTGCCTCTGAGCAGGCAACAGGAGCCTGATGCCAGGCGGGCAGGACAGTCTTGGTTGCATGAGAGGTGGCAGTGATCCCAGCAGTTCTTCCCTGAAGGGGTTTGATGTGGATCGCCTCGGGCCTGGGTGGTGTGATATGCTACCTGTCACAGAGGCTGCGGCAGCGGCAGCAACGGCAGCGGTGGCGTGGGGAGGGGCTGCAGTGGCAGCGGCAGCACTGTTTGCACCGCAGTAACTGTCCAGTCCGTTGCAATGTCCCAGCGGTGGCAACGGCCGAGCTCTGTAT
>NW_007024563.1:0-836 GCF_000164805.1 Carlito syrichta
GTCCTCTGTTCACATTTGTCAACATTACACCATAAGTTAAATATAGTGATAATAGAGAGAAGCAAAAGTGATATTCCTATATATGCAATGTTATATAATACATAACATTGCTTAGAAGAGTCACTGTAGAACATCAATTTGAACAATGGCTACAGGGTAAGTTTACTTATTGGCTCTATGTTGGGAGCCAACATCTATAGCTACATGGCTGAGGCCTGTAAAGGCCCATCTGGAAGATCGCCTCTGACATAGGATATCAGTTATACCTATGATATTGGCGTGTGATTGGTGACCAGTGTGCATACATGGCAGTAAAACTTACAAGTGAATCTCAGTACACTTGATGGAAGGTGCATGGCGGAATTGTTTTTGTCTTTCTAAGTTTAGCTTCTTTCTAGATATTTTTTTACTTCTATTTCCTGGTAGACTGGGTAGTCCTTGTTCCCGAAAGCTGTTTCCCCTAGGGCTAAGATTAGAAACTAAATTACCATGATAGTTTTGTTGCCCTGCCCCTAGCCAGGTAGAACGTTTTCTTTTGTTTTGTTAATTACCGAAACTCTGTCTGCTTCAGCCCATGGCCGCCATCTTGGAAGCCCTGCATTTCCTTGTTCAAGAGTGTGACAGCTACTATTTGATTTTTAGAGTAGACTTGTTGGGATAAAATATATACATATACACTCATAGCTGCGTAAATCTATGCTTGCTGTTTTGATTCCTTTTGCTACATTATTCAAGTGTAATAGTTACTATATGATTTATAAAAGAATTACGATAAGTATTAGCTTATAGATATAGCATAGTATTAAAGTCTATACTAGATCATATGAAATTAAGTT
>NW_007024564.1:0-607 GCF_000164805.1 Carlito syrichta
CTGATATGTGTCTTTTTTGGTGTGGATCCTGTGCTGCTACCTGTAGGCATTGTTCTCGGCTCAATGTTGGTGTGTACATTCTTGCCACGTGTGTGCAATTCCTAGAGCATGTTTATCGGCTGTGTGTGTGTGTGTGTGTGTGTTTGTGTGTGTGTCTGCTAGGGGAAATTACGAGTGTCACTTGATTGCAGCGGCAACATTGAAAGAGAGTACAGCTAGCTAGTACTTTTGGCTTCCTGGTCAGTTCTACTTGACTACTTTTCTTTTCTTTCTTTCTTTCTTTCTTTTTTTTTTTTTGAGTTGGAGTCTCGCTATCTCACCCAGACTGGAGGGCACTGGTCACTCCCGACCACTGCAGCCTCAACCTGCTTGGCACTGGCAATCCTTCCGCCTCAGCCTTCCAAGTAGCTGGAACTTTGGGCTCGAGCTACCCCACCCAACTCATTTATTTAAATTTTATTGTAGAGATGAGGTCTCACTAAGTTGCCCAGGCAGATCTCAAACCCGTGAGCTCAGGTAGTCAGCTCACCTCAGCCTCCCAAAGTGCTGGGATTACAGGCTGAGCCACCGAGCATGGGTACTTTTACTTTTCTTAAAACTTTGGAGC
>NW_007024565.1:0-914 GCF_000164805.1 Carlito syrichta
AAGAAGACATAAGAGCAGCCATCAAAAAATGCTCAGTCTCACTAGTCATCAGAGAAATGCAAATTAAGATCATACTGATATACCACCTTCATTCATGATGAACAACATAAAAAAATAACATTTTCTGGAGAGGGTGTGGGAAAAGGGAACACTTCTACACTTTTGGTGAGAATGTAAAGTAAAACAACCTATGTGGAAGACTGTGTGATGATTCCTAAAAGATCTAAAAATCGACCTTCCATAAGACCCAACAATCTCCCTCTGGGAATATACCTGCCACAACTCGAATCACTCTATGCAAAAGATACCTGCACACATATTTTTATTGCACCATATTTCACAATATCAAAAACATGGAACCAGCCATGCTGTGCATCAAAAGAGGTCTGTATTTAAAAAAATTGGTACATATACATGATGGAATATTATGCAGCTGTGGAGCAGAATTATGAACTTCACAGTAACTTGAATGGACTTCAAGTCTATAATACTGAGTGATCGATCACAGAAACAAAGAAATGAATATTGCATATTCTAACTCATAAGTGGACCTTAAAAAATTATCATACTACTATAAGAGAAGAATTGGCAGTAGTGGGAAACTGCCAGGGGAGGCCGTTCACTATTGGTAGTAGTGGGAAACTGCCAGAGGATGGGGTGGCGCACCACATCAACAAGGGTATGTGCATAGTGATCATTTGTATGCCTAATCCTGAATCATACACTGCATCCTTATAATAAATTTTAAAAAAGAATTGTACCTTGGACATTTGTGACTCTGAAGAGAATGTGAGAAAAGGAGAAGGGTTGAAAACTTATCTATTGTGTACAATGTGCACTAGTGGGGATGATGTACAAAATTTGAAATGTTAAAATAATACAATATTTAAATAAAAGTACTGAATTTACAATAA
>NW_007024566.1:0-526 GCF_000164805.1 Carlito syrichta
GGGGATAATAAGAAATTAAAAAGCCATAAACTTACAAGCATTGTTCCATAAGAATCACTGTTTTGGCTGTGCTCAGTGGCTCAACATGTCATCCCAGCACTTTGGGAGGCCAAGGCGAATGGCTTGCCTGAGCCCATGGGTTCAAGACCAGCCTGGGCAACACAGGGAGACCGCATCTCTACAATAAATCAAAAATTAGCTGGGCATGGTAGCATACACCTGTAGTTCTGGCTACTTGGAAGGCTAAGGCGGAAAGATTGCTGGACCCCAGCAGGTGGACTCTAAGGTGACTGTGAACGTGTCACTGCACTCCAGTCTGGCTGACAGAGTAAGACTCCAACTCAAAAAAAAAAAAAAGAAAGAAAGAAAGAAAAGAAAAGAATTACTGTTTTGCTACTGGTAGATTTATTCCTCTGAGCTGAAACTTTTCAGGACTTTTATGTGCTAGCTTTTTCTAAGTCAAGAAAGTAACATCTTATGACTACTTCAAGGAAGAGAATACTGTTAAAAATATAACTGCTTTGCT
>NW_007024567.1:0-521 GCF_000164805.1 Carlito syrichta
AATTGTAAGAAATAATTATTTTTGTTTGAGTTGGGGTCTCACTCTGTCACCCAGGCTGCAATGCAGTGGCATGATCATGGCTTACCACAGCCTAGAACTCCTAGGCTCAAGACAACCTTCTGTACCTCACCCCTCTTTCCCAGTAGCTGGGACTAAGGCTTGTGCCACCATGTCCAGTTATTTTTTTTTTATTTTTGTAGAGACATGGTCTCACCATGTGCCCCAAGTTTTTCTCAAACTCCTGGGGTCAATCAATCCTCCCACCGTGACCTCCCAAAGAGTTGGGATCACAGGTATGAGCCACTGCACCCAGTTAAAATAATTTTTTTTTACAAATTACCCAGTTTCAGGTGTTCTGTTGTAAGTAAGACCATGTACTAAGACACCGTCATTCTTTAAATGACACAGTGAGGTGCAAAATCTCATGTGATGACATCTGTAAAAACTTTTTTCTCTGACTTCTCCCACTCCTTAGCACCTCCTTTCAGCCAAATAACCAACATATGTTATACAACCTTTGC
>NW_007024568.1:0-602 GCF_000164805.1 Carlito syrichta
TGGCAGGAAGCCCAGTAGGTTGACCAAATGGAAAGCCTGTGATTGCAGCAGTTTGGGAGGAGGCCCAGGCTGAGAGAATGGCCTGAGATGGGAGTTTTGAGAGCAGCCTGGGCAACCTAGTGAGGAAAGAAAAGAAACAGAAAGAAAGGAAAGAAGGAAAGAAGCAAGGCAGGCAGGCAGGCAGGCAGGCAGGAAGGAAGGAAGGAAGGAAGGAAGGAAGGAAGGAAGGAAGGAAGAAAGAAAGAAATCCATTCTCCTACAAACCTTCTGCCCTCAATCCTTTCTCCTCCGCCCCCCACACATGTGAAGGTCCCCAAAGTTCAGCACCTTCCAGCCTCTACCCCCCCAATGGCTGATCCCACTTGGTGTGGGATTTCCCAAGGCTCCCTGGTGGGGTTCCTGCTGGCTATTCACTCTGAGGTGAGAAATATGCCCAAAGAAGGCAGACCCTCTGACTCGGCATCGAGGACCTTCCAACAAGAAAGTCTAGGGACACATCCCTAACCTGGGGACATTTCTTCCCAATCCCATTTTTCCTGGCTCTGAAACCTGTCGCCCTGTGAACTAACCATAACTACGTGCAGTTAAGAATCGGTGTACAA
>NW_007024570.1:0-496 GCF_000164805.1 Carlito syrichta
AACAAGAAGAAATTGAGACACTAAATAGACCAATAACAATCAAGGAAATTGACTACATAATAAGAAAACTACCTACAAAAAAAAAAAAGACCTGACCCATATGGCTTTCCAGCAGAATTCTACAAGACATTTAAGGAGGAGCTGATACCAATCCTATTGAAGGTATTCCCATTGAGAAAGATGGAACGCTCCCCAAATCATTTTACAAAGCTAACATCACATTGATACCCAAACCAGGTAAAGACCCAACAAAGAAAGAGAAGTACAGGCCAATATCTCTGATGAATATAGATGCTAAAATTCTCAACAAGATCCTAGCAAACGGGATTCAACAACACATCTCAAAAATCAAATCATCCATCATGACCAAGTAGGCTTCATCTCTGGGATGCAAGGTAGTTCAACATTTGTAAAACAATAAGTGTAATTAAATACATCAACAGATGTCAAAACAAAAACCACATGATTATATCATTAGATGCAGAAAAAGCTTTTG
>NW_007024571.1:0-312 GCF_000164805.1 Carlito syrichta
ACCAAAATAAAAGCCCAAATTTGGGACATAGAAGACAAAAATATAATACAAAAAAAATCAGTGAAACCAAAAGCAGGCTTTTTGAAAGGATAAATAAGATTGATGGACCCCTAGCTAGACTGACCAAGAAAAAGAGAGAAAAAGTCCAAATAAACCCAATCAGAAATGCAAAAGATCAAGTCACAACTGATCCCAAAGAAATAAAAAAATTTATCGGAGATTACTATGCAGACCTGTATGGAAACAAACTCAAAAACCTAAATGAAATGGAGGACTTTCTTCCATCATACAACCACTCCAGGTTGAAACAAG
>NW_007024572.1:0-675 GCF_000164805.1 Carlito syrichta
AGTGGGGAGGTTAAGTGCTTTTTTTTCTATTTTTTTTTTAGCAGTAAGTGGAATTGGGGAGTCGTGAGTCCTAAGTGGTGTTAGTAGTGGAAAATAGTCGGACATGATCATAGCAAAGCCAAGCTGTGAGAATTCAGTAAACTTTCCCCAAAGGTGAAGGGGGACTCCAAAACCCCCAGAATTTATTTATAAAAAATTGTGTATTGATTCTTACATGTTTAAACTTCAATCACCTTCAAAGTCCTCTCTGTTTGATACACCTATTGAGATGCAGCCTGGGTGACAGAGTGAGATCCTGTCTCAAGATAAAATGGGGGGGGTGTAGTCCCTTTAAAAATGGGGAAAACTTGTTTCTCATTTCAGCCCACGTGTAACTCCGGGAATAGTCTTCTATAAGAACACAATAAAAATGTAAGATAATATTAGATTGAGCCACGCACAACTGTCAATACCTGCTACCAGCCTTTTCTTTTTCTTTTCTTTCTTTTTCTTTTTCTTTTCTTTTTCTTTTTTTTTTTTGAGTCACAATTTCACTCTATTGCCCAGCCTGGAGTGCAGTGGTATACTCATGGCTATTGCAGCCTCAATTCACTGGGCTCAGGTGATCCTTCTGCCTCAACCTTCCAAGTAGCTGAAAACTACAGGTGTACGCCACTACGCCTGGCTAATTTGTTT
>NW_007024573.1:0-612 GCF_000164805.1 Carlito syrichta
CGCATCTAACTTAACTAGCTGGCAACCTTTTTAGCCAGCTGGTTAGCCAGCTGACTTACCATGCTGAATTAAGCTAGCAAGCTGGCTAGCCAGCTTACTAATCTAGCTAGCTACCTACCTATCCAGCAGGCTAGCCAGTTGACTTACGTAGGAGAATGGAACAGCTAGCCTGCTGGCTCATAAGTTGACTTATCTAGCTATCTACCTACCTACCCAGCTGGCTAGACGGATGACAAAACGAGATGATTTAACCAGCTAGCCAGTTGGCTATCCAGCTGACATCACTAGCTAGGAAGGTAAAGGATACTTTTTATCCTTTCTTATCACTATTATACTTGGAAGCCTTCTCATTATCTAAAACCCCGAGTAATCTCAAGCACAATAAAAATAGTAACAAATAAAGTTCAACCAGCAACCCCCATCAACCAACTACCACCGCTATATAAAGATGCCACCCTTACAGAATCTTCACAAAACAGACTAAATATATCACCCCCAAAAGCGACCCAATCCTCCAAACTCTTAAGCCCAATATTATCACAATATATTATCCACACAACCACAAACAACTCTAATAATAAACCCAACAACAGCACCCTTCATATAGAAACG
>NW_007024574.1:0-304 GCF_000164805.1 Carlito syrichta
AGCCAGCTGGCTTAACTAACTCACTACCTGGCTGGCTAGCTGGCTAGGGAGCCAGCTAGTCAAGTATCGGGCTGGCCAGCTGGCCAGCCAGTAGGCTTAATTAGGCAGTCTGCTGGCTAAACAGTCAGATAGCCAGTCAGCTTAATTAGCCTGCCACCCTGTGGTCAGCTGGCTAGCCAACCGGCTTAACTAGCTGGCCACCTACCTGACAAGCCTGCTAAACAGCTGAATTAACTTGCCAGCCACATAGCTAGCCAGCCAGCTAACGAGTTGACTTTCTAGCTGAATTAACTAGATAGCCATA
>NW_007024575.1:0-341 GCF_000164805.1 Carlito syrichta
GTACTTGAATTGAATTTATAGACTTAAAGAGATTTATTTAAAAAGAAAAATATAGGCCGGGCTCGGTGACTCAGCCTGTAATCCCAGCACTTTGGGAGGCCAAGGCAAGTGGATTGCCTGAGCCCACGGGTTCGAGACCCACTGGGCAAGTTGGCGAGACCTCGTCTCTACAATAAATAAAAAAAAATTAGCCAGGTGTGGTAGTGCACACCTGTAGTTCCGGCTACTTGGAAGGCTAAGGTGGAAGGATCTCCGGAGCCCAGCAGGTCAACGCGGGGGTGACTGTGAGTGTGTCACCGCACTCTAGCCTGGGTGACAAGAGTGAGAGTTCAACTCAAAAA
>NW_007024576.1:0-352 GCF_000164805.1 Carlito syrichta
CCATTTATGCAAGAAAACAGATGGATGACCCTATAATTGGCAGTATACAGAAACTTTCTGAATTTTGGAGTACATGATTTACATATAAAGGATGAAATAGTAGAAAAGGCTTTGCAATTATATTTAGAAAAACAAAATGTTAGGAAAACGTAGTTAGAAATTAAGTTGTTAAAAGTTTAAATGGTTAGGGTTAATAGAGAAAACTGTGATAAATTACATTCTTTAAAGATTCTTAGTGGATACAATGCTACAAATTTGAGGGAAGACAAACAGCATTTCATAGTGTTTAGGTCAATGATCAAAACAAAATAAATACATCTGGGTTTGAAGGCCAAACTGTATGTAACTAAAA
>NW_007024577.1:0-308 GCF_000164805.1 Carlito syrichta
CTTTCTTTCTTTCTTTCTTTCCTTCCTTCCTTCCTTCCTTCCTTCCTTCCTTCCTTTCTCCCTCCCTTTCTTTCTTTCTTCCTTCCTTTCATTATTTTTTTGTTTCTTTCTTCCTTTCTTTTCTTTCCTCACTATGTTGCCCAGGCTGCTCTCAAACAACCCAACTTGGGCCATCGTTTTGGCCTGGGACTCCCAAACTGCTGTAATCACAGGCTTTTCTGGTCTTTATGCCTGGTCTTGAAATCTGGGCTGGAGATGATCCTCCCACCGAGACCTGCCTTCATCCACGGATATCTGTATTTTGCTTG
>NW_007024578.1:0-318 GCF_000164805.1 Carlito syrichta
TAAACTGCTGGCCAGTGAGCTGACTTAGCTAGGTGACTTACCTAGCTAGTCAGCTGGCTAGCAAGCTGACTTAAAGCTAGCTATGCTGCTTGGCAAGCTGACTTAAAGCTAGCTATGCTGCTTGGCAGCTGGCTACCCAGCTTACAACTAACTGACTTAACTAGCTAGCCAGCGGAGTTTAAGGTGATTTAACTAGCTAGCTACTTATCTAGCCAGCTGACTTAACTAGCTGATTTATCTAGCTAGCTACCAAGCTAACTATCATATACCTAGTTGATTAACTACCTGACTTAACTAGCAACCTAGCTGACATATCAA
>NW_007024579.1:0-305 GCF_000164805.1 Carlito syrichta
TGAGCTCAAGCAATCCTCCTGCTTCAGCCTCCCAAGTGCTGAGATTATAGGTGTGAGCCACTCTGCCTGACTTCAATTATGTTTTAATTTTATTAAATTTAAAACTTCCTCTTTCTCCCTCCCTTCCTTCTTTCCTTCTTTTGTTTCCCTCCTTCCTTCCTTCCTCTCTCCCTCCCTCTCTTCCTCCCTCTCTCCCTTCCTCCTTCCCTCTCTTCTCTTCCTTCTTCTTTCTCCCTTTCTCTTCACCCTCTCTCCTTCTTCCCTTCTCACTTTCTCTTGACACGGGGCACCTGATTGAGAATCAC
>NW_007024580.1:0-512 GCF_000164805.1 Carlito syrichta
ATGATATTTTACAATTGGGTAACTTTGGCAACAATTTGGGTGATTAGACTCAAACTCTTATTTTTCAGTCTGGTGAATATTAAGTAGCAACTCAATGTGACAAAATTACAATTCCTTTTTATTTTCAAAAAAACAAGATTTAGCATTAAAAATAAGTTTTGAGGTCATTTTTATTTTTACCATAGACTTCAAAGAATTCTCACATATTGTAGATATTAATTCCTTTGCTTACAGCATTTTTATCAAGTATTTATACCAGGATTTGTTATCTTTTACATTTTTTATGGTGCCTTTTGATGAATAGAAGCTCCTAATTTTTTAAGTTTGGTTGCTTACCATTCTTTTACTGGAAATTTACATATATATATATATAATTGTTGAACCAGTCCCACATCCTGGGAATGAAGCCTATTTAGTCATGGTAGATGATTTTTGAGATGTGTTTTTGTATTCGATTTGCTAGAATCTTGTTGAGGATTTTTGTATCTATGTTCATAAGGGATATTGGCCTG
>NW_007024581.1:0-32959 GCF_000164805.1 Carlito syrichta
AGAAGATAGACAAGTGGGACTTTATTAAACTGACAAGCTTCTGCAAAGCCAAAGAAACCATCAAGTGAGCAGGGAGACAGCCTACAGACTGGAACAAAGTATTTGCCAACACCAGGTCTGACAAAGGCTTAACATCCTGGATCTACAAGGAACTAAAATGTGTTGATGAGAAAAAACAAACAACCCCATTATAAAATGGGCAAAAGATATGAACAGACACTTCACAAAAGAGGACATCCGAGCAGCCAACAAACACATGAAGAAATGTTCAACCTCACCAATCATCAAGGAGATGCAAATCAAAACCACACTGAGATACCAGCTAACTCCAGTCAGAATGGCAATTATCAACTACTCAAAAAATAACAGCTGCTGGAGAGGGTGTGGCGAAAAGGGAACACTTCTACACTGTTGGTGGGAGTGTAAACTAGTGCAACCTCTGTGGAAAGCAGTGGGGTGATTCCTAAAAGCTCTAAATATCAGCCTCCCATATGACCCCGCAATCCCCCTACTGGGAATATACCCTGAAGAACTCAAATCACTCTATAAAAAAGATACCTGCACACGTATGTTTATCGCAGCATTGTTCACAATAGCAAGAACCTGGAAACAACCATGCTGCCCATCGAAAGAGGACTGGATTAAAAAATGTGGTACATATACACAATGGAATACTACACAGCCATAAAAAAGAACAACATCATGAATTTTGCAGCAACCTGGATGGAACTTGAATCTATAATACTGAGTGACCTCTCACAGAAACAAAGATCCAAGTATCACATGTTCTCACTCATATAATGGACCTTGAACATTCAATGTAATACTATAAGAAAATGACTGACGGTACTGGGAAACTATGGGGGGAGGGTTTGGGATTAACAGTAGCAAATATCTGTCTGGGGATGGGAAAACACCTCTTATCAACAGGGTGCCTGAATGAAGCGTAATTGTACACCTAACCCTTGACTGTACCCCACAAAACCATAATAAAAAATATTGATTTAAAAAATAAATAAATAAAAAATAAAGTAAAATGAAATAAAATTTGATCACAATAATCTAATTCTAGAGCATTAGAATATACTTTCAACTGCCACTTAAATGTTAGCATTTTATAGTATTTGGTCAATTATTATTAAAATTCCTTCAAAGAAAACATAAACTTAAACATTTTCTTTACTCCTCCTCAATCTTCCAAAAATAGCAAACACTCTCTTTAATATAGTACTTACCAATTCATGTATGTTTTTATATGATTTCCATTAAAATATACTTCATATAATTAGTATTATATCTTTTAAAATACCTTGCAATCTGTTTTACTTTTTTATGATTTGTACAATATGACTCATATCTTTCTAAAATATTCACTCTCATTGCTATATAATTTCTGTAATACCATAATTTATTTTTGTATTTTACTGTTTATGCTGTGTGAATAGTTTTTATTGCTATTGCAAACAATGCCACAATTAAAGTTCTTCTTACACATATGTAAGAAATTATTTTTTGGACGTAAGGAGATAAATAAAATTGCTGGATCCAATAGAATATATAATTTATTTGAAAGAAATTGTTAAATAGATGTAAAAAGTAGTAATATCATTTATGCTCTCACCCATAGTATCTGAATTATCTTTGCCAGACTTTTTACTTTTTATAAAACCATTGAGTATACAAGATGAAATTTCAATGCCTTTTTATAATTATTTACAAGGCCAGGCATCTTTTTCATGAGTATATGGGCCACAGGAAATAAAGACTCTTCATGACTTTTGACAATTATTTAATTGGCTTATTTGTTTTTTCACCAGTGGAAAGGAAAGGATAAATATGGTTATATAGTTTACATACTAAAGTATAATACATATGATGCAAATATCCTATGATGACTTAGCCATTTATTCTCATAACAATGTCTTCAAAATTATAAAATATTCAATATTAGTGTCCCCAAAGTCAACTGTTTTTTTTTTCCTTTATGATGCAACTTGGTTAATTATTTTTCCTTACTCAAGAGGATAAACTTTCTATAAGTTCTCTTAATGATTAAAATTTGACTTTCCACCGTGTAATCTTTAAAACTTATTAATTTATATATGATATAAACATCAAATCTCTTTTTCCATAGATATAATAATTTGCCCCAGAACCAATTACTGAATAGTCTATACAGAGGGTGCCAAAAATGTATACACATATTAAGAAAAAAACTATTAAAATTGTGATACTTAATATATACCAATGACAAAAGGTTAATTAAAGTCACATTTGACTTCTGCAATTACAAGAGATATACAAAGTGGTTACCATCAGTGTCCAGATTCTTCTGATTAGGGTGAACATCTCTTAACATCTCTTAAAATGTGTGTACGTATGCATACATTTTTGAGGACACTGAGGAGACTGCCAGTATAATTTCCCATATGTCTCTAAATAAGTTTAAGTTGTTTATACATTCAGTAGTATAGATGCTATGGATTTATACTTTTTTTAAAGCCGGATTTATTGAGAGGACAGAAAAGTTTCCACAGTTGGCGGGGATCCGGGGGGATTGCCTGATTTGTACATTTTAAAAAATTATTTGAAACTTTGTCTTTTGAAATTTTATTCTAATCATTTAGTTTTGTGAATTTTGAATAAGACAATTTTGTTCTTTTTTAAAGTACTCTGATTTACAGTTAATAGATTTAGCAAATAGAAATACAAAATATTCATGTAAGTTAAAAATCTTAGTATGTATTTTGTTATGAATTTGGTGTTTAATTTTGCCTTGGATTTTGGAATATCACATATATTTTAGTTATCTGAATATATACTTTATTTCTGTTTTGTAAAATGTTGATCTTGTGTTTAACCTAATTATATTCTTCTCTCCTTTATAAACAGTTAGTGAGCTTTGTCTATCATTGCTCTGTACTTGAAGCAGAAATGATGTATTCAATCATGAATTTATCCATATCATATATATTGTCCAGAATTCATACATGGGTTACTAATTGCCCAATCTAGTAACAAGTTGAGTACCTGTTCTTTGAAAAGTACTTGGCATTTCTGACTGCTTCTATTTTTAAAAATATTCTATTTCTTTTGCTTTCTTTTGCCTTTCAGTAGCTTCCAATTCTGTGTCCCTCTGCTCCTTCAGTGTGTTTATTCTTTTCATTCAATCCCAACATATCTAAAGTCTTAAGGATTTCTTGGCTTTAGCACAGTTATTTATTTTCTTAATATATTCCCCTTCTTCATATATGAGCTCATCAAATTTCAACATAAATTTCACATATATATAAAGAGCCCTAAATGTAATGTTCCAGTTCAGACCTTTTGATGCACGTGTATCTAACAGCCTTCTGAAAACCCTTTATTAGATCACATGCACTCAATCTGTTATTAATGGAAGTACTTATCTCTTTCCATCATATATTAAAATTTCACCTTTCCTGGTTCCTCTACCTATTGGAGGACAGATACAGTTGACAAAATCGCCTAAATCAAATATAATAGTAAAATGTGTCTCCTGGATTACTGCTGTTAAATTGGCCAAAATTTCTTACTTTACTTTTACTTTTTTTTAATCTCCTAATTATTTTTCCAAATGTCATCTTCTCTTTAATGTTTCTAACGTTATTTTCGTTCAACATTCAGCCTTTTTAAACCTGAAAATGACAGTGTTGGTTCCTAATGCAAACTCCTTTCCCCAGTTTTAGTTTTACTTCTCAGAAATGATTCTCTTTATTAGACTGATATCTTTAATAAAAATTTGATTATACATATAATTATTTAATTACACTTGTGTCATGCTAAGCTGTTCATAGTTTGGCAAATACAAACTTTTCAAAATACACTTACACTTTCCAAATATATACTGTGTTTCAAACCTATTAAATTTTATATTCAACCATCAAAATCATATGTGGTCTCTATTGTTCAAAACATTTGTTTTCCCTTTCTACCAACAACACAACTGTTGTAGAATTATACTACACTGCTTCAATAAAGTCAGACTTATCTCATGATCCCTTTTTATTTTTTAATCTTATTTTTTTTTATTTTTTGAGTTGGAGTCTCACTGTCGCCCAGACTGGAGTGCAGTGGCCGCTCCCGGCCACCGCAGCCTCGACCTGCTGGGCCTCTGGTGATCCTTCCACCTCAGCCTTCCGAGTTGCTGGAACTACAGGAGAATGATACCACGCCCGGCTAATTTTTGATTTATTATAGAGATGAGGTCTTACCTGCCCAGGCGGGTCTCGAACCCGCCGGCTCAGGCAATCCACTCACCTCAGCCTCCCAAAGGCGCGGGATTACAGGCTGAGCCACCGGGCCCAGCATGATCCCTTTTTAACACTGATAAACATGCAGATGTTTCAGCAAAACTCTATAAAGGAGCTAGTTCTTTATTCTTCCATATGTCTTTTTCCTCTGCCAGAGGTTTGTTCCATCTGTTGTCACTGAGCTGTAGTTGACCCACAATGGGAATATATGCTACTAAGAAATAAATTTTTGTTGTTTTAAGTAACTGAATTGAGGAGATAATTTGAATAACAACCCAATTTGGTACATTGATACATTCTCTATAGTTTTTCTTGACTGTCTTAGAGTGACCTATACATTTTGCTTGGATAATATGCTTATGCCTGCTTTCTAACACTACTCAAAAGAAATAACCAATTAAGGTATCATGTCTTCCAATCTGACTTGGTAGGTCTTTCCTGAATTCTCAATTTTTGAACATATTATCCTGACTTGTGGAGTTAGTTAACTTATCTATCTTCTTGTTTTATAACCCTTCAGTGCAGAATCTTTCCTTTCTACACATCAGTAATTATTGTTGCACTTAGATCAACATACACAAGGGACTTCAAAAAGTTTATGGAAAATGTGTGTTATGAAACAACTTTGCACAGATTTTTACAAAAATGCACCAAAATGAATTCACACTAGCTTGTTATAACATGTCTAAATAGGATATTCTTTGAGGCACTAAAAAAGACAAGATTATAATTTGAAAACAACTCTTATCAGAGCAACATAAATATTGTTAAAATTGAAGCAGTAGAATTGAAACATCAAATTGATGGTGAAGCTTTGGTGGAGAAATGGTGAAGTAATTGATACTTCATGAAAAGTTTATGGAGACAATGACCCAAAGAAGTCAGAAGTTTACAAACAGGTAACACATTTCAAGAAGAGACAAGACAGTGTTAAAGATGAAACCCACAAAGACAGATCATCCGTATTAATTTTTGAGGGAAAAAACTGTTCTTATCATTTTGTGACTGGACGCTGTTGCTCAGCCTGCAATCCCAGCACTTTGGGAGGCCGGGGCGAGAGGATTGCCTGAGCCTGGGAGTTCCAGACCAGTCTGAGCAACTTGGTGAGACAGCGTCTCTACAGTAAGTTGCACAAAAAATTAGCCAGGTATGGTGGCGTGCATCTGTAGTTCCAACTACTTGGAAAGCTGAGGTGGAAGGATTCACCTAAGCCCAGAAGATTAAGGCTGCAGTGGCTATAAGTGTGCCACTGCACTGTAACCTGGGCTACAGAGTGAGACTCCAACTAAAAAAATGTAAATTTAGTGTGTATTAGTTGAAATAAGAAAGATAGAAACTAGTAATATAAAGATAGAGTAACTTTCACATGTATTTATTACTATAGATGTTAAGAGATTTTTACCAGATTTTCTGAGGATACAGGTTGGTAAACAGAGAAACAGAGACATGTATCTAAATACACATACAACGTTGATTTTTTCCCCCAATACTCCAATCTTGATATTTGGATCAGTAACTACTGAAAAATTTATCGTTTTAAATAACAAACTCCTTGGTCTAATTATAGTCACTCACTGAGAGGTGGGCCACAATTTGTGAAGTTTTGTTCTTTAATTTGCTAAAATGTCAAGATATTGAGAATATCTTGTAACCCTAAAATATTCAGAAAATAGCCCTTGATGATGAGCTTAAACCCAGTAGAGAAGGGAATTATCTGCAATTGAGCCAAGGAGCTATAATCTTCATAATTTTGTGAACACATCTATGTTGAGTCTACTAGTAGATTGCAAACGAAGTACACTCAATGATCTCCCAGAACCTCTGTTTCCAATCATGAATTCCATTCTTTAAAGGCTAATAGCATTCATATTGCCTAATTTTATTTTAATTATTATACTTTATATGTCAAAATTAGTTTCAAGCCACATTATTTTTAACTTTAAGCGAAATATATACACAGTTTCTTATGTATATATTCTCACTGCCATGACTTTGACTGATATATATGGTTTGCCATATATTTCATTTTAGATGGATAAAATAGTTTTTGTCTCTGCTTCCAAGTTAGCTACTTCTCTATAACAAATTAATGTTCTGCAAATGCCACATTCTAAGAACTCAAATGCTTTCTCATTTGCTAGCAACTTACTGAAAAAAAAATCCTGTGTTTTCTATGTATAGGTAAAATGGATTATACTTCTGGGGGTAGATCTACAGAGATTGGTTAAACCTGATATACTTACCACTTTATTCAAGATCCTGCCCCCACCCAAATTACTAGACATTAAAGGAATAATATATTAATAAGTATGGAATGATTATAATGTGACAGAAAAAGTTGTATGACATGTTTGAATAAGATAGCTTAAGAATTCTGGTTCCTGAGAGTAGGTCAACTAGCATGGATTTCAGCTTTTCTTCCCCAAAGTAAATCTAGGAAAATCTACAGAATTGAAAAGAATAACTGGGATTGTATTTAAAAATAAATAAATTTAGAAACATCACTGTGTATACTATAATAAAAAAAAAAACAGAAACAAAACAAGAAAAACAGGCATCATTGTCCCAAGATGTCCAGAGTCTGTGGGGTACATGTCCAGAGTCTGTGGGGTATCACATTCTTGCTGAGGTGAAATAATGATAAAAGAAGGTGAGGGAGAGTCTGCTATTTTCAGGTGTTTACTTATCTAACCCCTCTTTCTCTAAATTATGAGGATTGTTAGAATAAAACAAACTAAATAAAATATCTCTTCCCTGATTAGAAAATTTTCTGAGTGTCATGGTATCAAACTGGGTTAGTCAACAGTGTTTTTCTGTCACCTGAGTTGCTCTATTTAAGGCCGATCCTTAGCATCTTTTAAAACTCACATTGATTAACTCAGATTTAATCTTGTCCTTTGGCTGTCTTTTTGTACATAAAGCTAGACAGTTATGCCAATAGTTCAAGGGAAAAGTGAGCACATGAGCAAAATAACACAACTGGTGAAGAAAACACCAGTACAGAAAGGCCCTCTTTCTATACCTACATATACACAACTGGTACAAAGAACACCATTACAGAAAGTGAGAATAAAGAACATCATCCATCTTATAAAACAAAACTGCAGAAATAGTTGGATATAATATTTCCAGAGTCCCAGAGGAGAAGTAGCAATTATAAAATAACATTAAAAATATATAAAGTTAAAATGACAGATAATAAATAAGTTGTATTTGAAAAAATAAAAAAAGAAAACACAGATGTAAATAAATAGTTAAGAAATAGTGTACATAAATATCTTGGAAATCAAAATTGAAAGCTTCCTTATTCAAAGTACTCATAGGATGCCACATGGATTATGTAATTGAAATTATGCACTTAGAGAAAATTTAATAATATGAAAAAGTAAGATATCCTAAAAACTTTCAGAGAAAAATATATAACCTACAAGTGAACAAAAATAAAACTGATATTAACTTTCTCAATAGCAATATAGGATGCAGTAATACATTGTAGTTATTATTTATAAGAATATCAACAAAGAAGCCGGGCTCGGTGGCTCAGCCTGTAATCCCACGCCTTTGGGAGGCTGAGGTGAGTGGATTGCCTGAGCCCGCAGATTCGAGACCCACCTGGGCAGGCGAGACCCATTCTGTACAATAAATTAAAAATTAACCGGGCGTGGTAGCACACGCCTGTAATTCCGGCTACTTGGAAGGCTGAGGCGGAAGGATCGCCGGAGCCCAGCAGGTGGAGGCTGCGGTGGCTGGGAGCGGCCACTGCACTCCAGTCTGGGCAACAGAGTGAGACTCCAACTCAAAAAAAAAAAAAAAAAAAAAAAGAATATCAACAAAGAAATTGGAACCTTGAAAATTAAATGTAGTCTTGTCCATTCAAGACTCCATTTAATTTTCAGGGCAACAAAAATGTTCTAAAATACATATGAATTCAAAAGACTTGATACACGAAAACAATCTTAAAGGTATTTTCAGAAAGCAATAAAGAAGAAAAATTAATGCAATAGAATGCTAAAACAATCACAGGAAATCATGATCAAATAATTTAGTAATTTAATTGTGTTTCACAAAATCCAAAGTATAAGCAAAAAAATAAGAATTCTAGTAACATCAACATGGAAATAGATGAGAAAGTATAAGAGAGGTTCTAAAATAATTTCCTTTTAAAAAATGACAGATTTATTAAAGTATAATTCACATACTATACAATTCGCCTTTTAAAGGACTAAAGTTAATTATTATTTTTACTGTATTCACAGAGTTGCCTATCACCACAATTTTACATTTTAATCATTCCCCAATGAAAATTTGTGCCAAATAGCAATCATTCTGCATTTTCCTCCAAACACCTGTCAAATTGAATTAAGATTAACCAAAATCGGACTCTATAAATAAATGATAAAATTTGACCCAAAGCAGCCTTTGCCTATAGAGAATACTGCAAGTATAGTTTCATGCGTATGCAAGTTGTAACCTGTCTAACAGTGTGTTCTCAACAAACAACTGAGTCTCAGTCAATCAGAGTAGCCCACCCTCAACCAATTCCATGCTGCAGGTTGCCAAATTATACATCAAAGTGGATCCTGAATTCATTTATTGGTTATAATAGTTTCTTAATTTCTTAGAATTGCATATATATACATATGAGATTATGTCACCTGTGGATAGAAATAATTTTACATCTTCCATTCCAAGCTGGATACATTTTATTTTATTGCTGAATGTCTCTGACTAAAACACCAGCAGATTGTTGACTAGAGCTTGTGAGATTTGTCATTCTTTTCTTGTTATTGATCTTATGGGAAAATATTCCATCGATTAAGTATAATGTTGGCTGTGGGTTTTTCAATTGTGTATCTGTACTTTGCCAGGTTAAGGAAATTCCCTTCTATTTCTAGTTTGTCAGTTTTTAAATGAAGTGCTATTAAACTTTATTAAAATGTTGCATCTATTCAGATAATCCTTTTTTCTTTCTTAGTCTATGATTTAGTATATTACATTTATTGATTTTCTTACACTAAACAAACTTTGCATTCCTGTGATAAATTCAATTAGGTTATGGTAGATAACTCCTTTTTACATACTGCTGGATTAAGTTTGCTAAAATTTTGTTGAGAATATTTGTGTCTATATTTTTAAGAGATGTTGATCTGTAGTTTTCATTTCTTGTGACATTTTTCTCTGGGTAGAAATTACCTTTTAAAGTGGTACATATACAGGATGGAATATTATGCAGCCAATAAGAAAAACAAAATTATGAACTTTGCAGCAGTTTGGATGGACTTAGAGTCTACAATACTGAGTGCTCTATCACAGAAACAAAGAACTGAGTACCACATGTTCTCATTCATAAGCAGACTTGAAAAATTATAATAATACCATAAGAAACGGATTTGTGGTAGTTGGAAACTACCAGGGGGTGGGGAGTGGACTTGGCAGTAGTGGGAAACTGCCAGGGGAGGGGAGTACACCTCTTCAACAAGGGTACCTGCATAGCAAACATTTGTATACCTAACCCTGAGTTGTACCCCACATCTTCAAAATGAAATTTAAAAAAAAAAAAAAAGATATATTTAGCATACATTAACCCTGAAGCCAAAAGAAATCAAGCAAACAAAGACAACACGTTATAAGAACCTCATGACAGGGATAGGTAATCACATTTCAACAATCAGCCTGAATGTGAATGGACTAAATTCTGTGCATCACTGAAAAGACATAGAATGGTGGACTGGATAAGAAACCATGACCCCATTATTTGCTGCATCCAGGAGACTCAGCTCACTACAAGGGACACACACAGACTCAAAGTTAAAGGATGGAAAATGAGTTTCCAGCAAATGGATCACAAAAGAAGACAGGCGTTACAATCTTAATATCAGACAAAACAACCTTTAAGCTATCAAAAAATTAAAAAGATACAAAAGGATAATACAGAATGATAAAAGCTTCAATCTATCAGCAAGAAATATTCATTCTAAACATATATGCACCCAACACAGGAGGACCAACGTTTATAAAGCAACTACCAAATAAACTAAAAAAAGATATTGACTCTAGCATTTTTATAGCAGGGGACTTGAACACCCCACTGACAGCTAGATACATCACTGGGGCCAAAAATCAACAAGGAGATCCAGAGCCTAAACTTGACACTTGACCAAATGGATTTAGTAGATACCTACAGATTATTCCACCCAGCAACCACAGAATCTGCATTCACTCATCATCAAATGGAACATACTCCAAAATCAATCACATCCTTGGCCATAAATCAAGCATAAACAAATTCCATAAGGTTGAAATCTTGCCATGCACACTCTTAAACCACAGTGGAATAAAAATAAATATTAAAACCAACAGCGTATCCCCAAAGCCCACAAAGACATGGACACTAAACAGCATGATGCTGACCAACAACTGGATCTACACTGAAATCAAAGAAGAAATTGAAAGATTCCTGGAAACAAATGAAAATGAATAAACATCTTACCAAAATCTCTGGGATGCCATGAAATCAGTTCTAAGAGGAGAATTTATATCTCTACAAGCACACATCAAAAAAATTGGAAAGATCACAAGTGGAGAGCCTAACAAATCACCTAAGGAAGCTGGAAAGTGAAGACAACCAAAACCCCGACTTTAGCAGAAGAATCCAAATCACAAAAATAAGAGTCCAAATATGGGACACAGAAGACAAAAATATCATAGAAAACATCAACAAAAAAAAGCTGTTTCTTCAAAAGAGTTAATAAAATTGATGGGCCCTTAGCCAGAATGAACAAGAAAAAGAGACAAAAAACCCAAACAAACACAATCAGAACTACAAAAGTTCAAATCACAACTAACTCTGAAGAAATACAAATGATTATCAGAGATTATTATGTACACCTATATGGAAACAAACTTGGTAACCTAGATGAAATGGAGGAATTTCTGACATCACACAAACTCCCCAGGTTGAAACAAGAAGACACTAAGACACTACATAGACCAATAACAACCCAGGAAATTGACTCTGTCACATGAAAACCACCTGCAAAAAAAAGTCCTGGATTGGGTGGCTTTCCAGTAGAATTCTACAAAACGTACAAGGGAAGCTAATACCAATCCTATTGAAAATATTCCAGGCAATTGAGAAAGTTAGAATTCTCCCCAAATCATTTTACAATGCTAACATTACACAAATACCCAAGCAAGGTAAAGATTCAACAAACAAAGAGAACGACAGGCCAATATTCCTTATGAACATAGATGCAAAAGTCCTCAACAAGATTCTAGCAAATCAGATCCAAAAACACATCTCACACATCTCAAAAACCATACACCATGACGAAGTAGGCTTCAGCCCCAGGATGCAAGGCTGGTTTAACATTTGCAAGACCATAAATGTAATTAAATACATCAGCAGATGTAAAAAAAAAAGAACCACATAATTATCTCATTAGATGCAGAAAAAGCTTTTCATAAAATCCAGCATCTCTTCTTGTTAAAATCTCTCAAACACCTAGGTATATAAGGAACATACCTCAAAATTGTAAGTGCCATCTACAACAAAACCACAGTTAACATATTGCTAAATGGACAGAAACTAGAAACATTTCCCCTGAAAACTGGAACAAGACAGGTCTACCCACTCTCAACTCTCTTTTTCAACACTGTGTTAGAAGTCCTAGCTCAGGCAATTAGACAAAAGAAGGAAATCAGGGGTATTCAAATAGGAAAAGAGGAAGTCAAGTTATTCCTCTTTGCTGATGATATGATCCTATACCTTGAAAATCCAAGAGAATCTGTCAAAAACCTGCTTGCACTGATAAAAGACTTTGGCAAAGTCTCAGGGTACAAAATAAATGTGCAAAAGACAGTTGCATTTGTATACACCAACTTAGGCAGAGACCCAACAAAAAGCACATTCCCGTTCACAATAGCCACCAAAAATATGAAATACCTTGACATCTTCCTAACTGGAGAAATGAAAGACCTTTACAATGATAGCTATAAAACACTGCTCAAGGAAATTCAAGAAGACACAAACAAATGGAAAAATAACCCATGCTCATGAATAGGAAGAATCAACATTGTTAAGATGTCCATCCTACCAAAGACAATCTACAGATTCAACACAATACCTATTAAGTTACAAATATCATTCTTCTCAGACCTGGAAATGACAATACAGAAATTCATATGGAAGCATAAATGATCACGACTAGCCAAAACAATCATTAGCAAAAGAAACAAAACAGGAGGTATCACACTTCCAGACTTCAAACTTTACTATAAGGCTACAGTAATCAAAAGAGCCTTGTATTGGTTCAAGAACAGTCACATAGACCAATGGAACAGGATAGAGACTTTGGAAGCAAAGTCCCAATTCCTTCACCAACTCATCTTTGACAAAACCTCCAACAACAACCACTGGGGAGAGAAGAACCTATTCAGTAAATGATGTTGAGAAAACTGGCTGACCACATGCAGAAGATTGAAACCCTACCCATCACCATACACAAAAATCAACTCTAAATGGATTAAAGACCTAAACATAAAACCTCAAACTATAAGAATCTTAGAATACGCAGGAGACACCATTATGGAAATTGGAGCTGAAATTAATTCCTGTTCAGAACCCTAAAAGCCAATACCTTAAGAAAAAAGATAGATAAGTGGGATCTCATCAAATTAACGAGCCTTTGCAAAACAAAAGAAACTATCAATACAGCAGGGAGACAGCCCACAGAATGGGAAAAAATATTTGCCAAGTGTAAATATGACAAAGGCCTAACATCTAGGATCTACTAGGAACTCAAACTCACTGAAAGGAAAAAAAAGCAAATAGTCCCTTTAAAAAGTGGGCAAAAGACATGAATAGACACTCCTCAAAAGTAGATATACAGGTAGCCAACAGACATATGAAAAAGTGCTCAGTCTCACTTATCATCAGAGAAATTCAAATCAAAACCACACTGAGATACCACCTAACCCCTGTAAAAATGGTGATCATTAATAAAACAAACAACAATAGATGCTGGCAAGGATGTGGAGAAAAAGGAACACTGCTGGTGGGAATGCAAACTAGTACAACCTCTTTGGATGACAGTGTGGTGATCTCTGAAAGAACTAGAAATTGACCTTCCATATGACCCAGCAATTCCCCTATTGGGAATATACCCGGAGGAACTCAAGTCATTCTACAAAAAAGATACCTGCACACGTATGTTTGTTGCAGCTCTATTCACAATAGCAAAAACATGGAACCAACCATATTGCCCACTGAAGCTGGAATGTATCAAAAAATGTGGTACATATACACAATGGAATATTACACATCCATAAAGAAGGAAAAACATATGGACTTTGCAGCAACTTGGATGGATTTAGAGTTGATCATTATCAGTGATTTATCACAGAAACAAAGAACAGAATTCCATATGTTCTCACTCATAAGTGGACCTTGAACAATTATCATGCTATAAGAAAGCGATTGGCTGTAGTGGAAAACTGTCAGGGGAGGGGGGGTAGGATTGGCAGTTGAAGGAAACTGCTAGGGGAGGGAGGGACATACCTCATCAACAAGGGTATCTGTATGATCAATGTTTATATACCTAACCCTGAATTGTACCCCACATCTTTATAATAAAAATTAAAAAAACAAAAAATAACAATAAATAAAAAGATACATTTACATTTGAATAGAGATATAGATAGATTGATAGGTACAAACACATATACATTCATATTACAATTTTAAATATATGTGTGTAAATATTTAATTTAATTTTCAAAAAGTCAATAAAGGCAATAAAGTCCAGTTAATACAAATTTTAAATAAAGGAGTGACTATAATAAGAATGACAATTGATTTTAGACTTATGCCAAGTGAACTTTATCCAATGGAACGCAGAAAAAGAAAGAGAATAAAAGGAAATACAGATTACGTACAGTAACTGGGAATAGCATCCAAAGTAAGTCTGCATTAAATAATATGGCATTAGATGAATTAAATATAACAAAGTAAAAACTATTTTTCCACATGGGTAAAACAAATAATCATCATCATACATAGTTACAGAAGACCCAATCAAAATGAAAAGATATAGACATGTACAAATAAAGTAATTGGCAAAGTTACACAAATCTTTAATCAAAATAAAGCTACAGTAGCAATTTCGTGTCTGGCAAAATTGAATTGAAGACAAAAATAAGGAAATACCTACCGTGAAAGTAATCATACAATAAGACACCAACTAAGCATATGCACCTAACAGTAAATCTGTGCTTTATGTTGAGCAATAACTGACAGTACTGTAAAAAAGACAGAAAAACAAAAGTATATCTCTAGATATCTTTAATATTTTCTCTGAGACAGAGAGCTAAAAGTTAAAGAATTAAGTCATTAGTATTTAAATGTCATTAATAACATAAATGTAAAGCTTTTAAAAAAAACTATGAAGATATTTCTTAAAAGACAGGCCTCTTGTAGCTCAAATTTCCCCACTAGGTAAGTGTTCTAAGAACCCATTGGCATCAATGTACCAGCTAGCATTGATGTGAGAGTCTGGTTAGGTTTCAGTGAAATTTTTCTGAGATTTTTTCAGTGATTTTGCACATTTCATGCTGAGTGATTTGCATGAACAACCTGCCTATACTGTGTTGAGTGTTCAACAGTTTTTGACAAAACAGATGGCGTGACCCCCCTCCACCGCCAACCCCTCCCACCCACTCTATTCACCTGATCTCTCCCCAAGCAACTTTTTTGTTTGTTTGTTTGCTTCCCCAGATGATAAAAGTCCTCAAAGAATAACATTGTGTTAGTGTGGAAGAGGTGAAACAAAAAAATGGCAGGTACACTAAAAGGCATCAAAATCGACGAATAAAAACTGTTTTGAGCAGAAAAACAACGTCTCCAGAAATGTACTGCATCAAACAGAGAGTTCTTTGAAGATGACCAAAGTCTAAACATATAAAATATTAGAATTAACTAAGATGAAAATTGGAAGCTTGAACGTGACAAGTATTTTAAAGACATACTCATTCTTCATCACAGTTGATTTCTAGCAAAAAATGAAATTCCCTTGGTTCCCATCAGACACCTATTCCCTATATCAAGATTCTCCAAAAGCATTTTTTTTAATTCTTGGCCAACTCAAAATCAGTTGTTTCATATCAACTTTACTACATAACATGCTACATATACATCCATGGGCTCTTCTGCACCATGGAGGTATGTGACAGTTTAATTAGGCAAATAGACATTGCCAAACTACACTGATGTTCAAAATGGATGTTGTTCAATGATTAATATGCTCCCCTTCTTTGTTTATGGAGCCTTTATAAACAGCTCTAATGAAGCTGGAAATTGAGTTCAATCTGACAATATTATCTGCAAAGGTCAATCCTAAATTCCATTTCCTTTTTCCACGTTTTAATTAAAGGTGACTTATCTTTCTTCTCAATTACAATTCCAACACTTATTTTTTTACTAGTAGTGTTATACCATCTTTAATATGTCTTCTTAACTTTCTGAAGACCCATCTGCTATATTTGTTTTTATCTCCAAAACACAAATGCATAAAAATAACAATACCTTGTTGCATTCATAACTGAAGAGTGTTTTCACTGCTTAAAAAATTGAGTTCCCAGGAAATCTGCAGTTTGGTATTGTAGAGTTGGTTATGTAAAATGAATCAGTTAGAATTCACTGCCAAAGCAATTGTCAGGTGAACACAGAAACAGCAATTATGGTCTTGGTAAGCATTATAAGTGATTCAAGTTCTTATTGAAACACTTAGTAATCACTAACGTAATGCATTCGTAGCGGGGAGAAGATCAATAGATATGTCTGATTTCTCTGAATAAAACTAGTACATACAGGGAAGTTAAAATTTAGAGATGCCATCAAACCACGTGGACAGCTGCCAATAAATGCACTGTGAAATAAATTTCTAGTTACAAATCCGTCACGTCACCAAGCTATGCACAAATTTAAGCAGTATCCATTAACTCAAAGCAGAGTGTACAAAATGTTAAGTGACATTATAATCTTTTAGTTCTAGAAAAAGTTTTCTCTTTTTATTTTCTTATCACCTCAACTATATATTTAAATGTTTAGTTCAATATTCTATATCATAAATGAAGAATGGCATTTGGTATTTGGATTGTGAAAAACAAGCAAACAGAATCTATCTCAATTATACTCACTATGAACAAAGCAATGATCAAAACTTGGTTAATTATGGCCTTTGGCAGAAAGATTTGTTTATTCAAGTGATCCCTGAAATTAGTTGTATAATTTAAAAATAAATTACATTCTACATACATCAAATAATTTTAAAAATTACACACACATGTGTCTAGAATGATTGTCATCTTAAGGAAATATAAAATGAATAATAATTATAATGCCTCCATAAATTGTTCATGAAGAAAGCCATTGGCATAATATATTTGAATATTTGTAGTTTAATACCTAATATTGACTTTGAACAAGACACACTTCCATGCACGCGTGCGCGCTTGCACACACACACACACACACACACACACACACACACACGGAGATAACTGCCTACATCGAGGAAAGTTTTGGCTAAATGCACATAAAATATCTTTTATGATATGTTTTACTTTACAAAACCATAGTTAGCAATCACTTTTTCTGCCTTTAATAAAACTTTCATAACGTTTATTTTTTAAATTGAGGAATCCACTTTAGCTGTCATTTATACATTCCTTGACTTATATGTGAAGTAAAATGGTACATTCATTTTGTCTTTTTCTGACATTTATACGATTTTTATATAAATTAAGCAGATTTTTTTCTTTTCTTGACTCTATGTGTAAATTCAACAAGCATATGTAGCACATATTACCTTCAGAAAATTTAACAAGTATCATATTGTTATGCTTCTCATATATTTTATATTTTTCATAACTACAAGTCAGAAATAGTAATATTTTATATCTTATTTCTTTTGAATGGTATCATTACTAATAATTACTTACAATTGTATTTCTCCCAAAGTTTTCAGGATTTATTGAGAGTTGGCTATGTTCTGTCAAACTTAAATTTTTATTTCGTTGTATTAATAATGTCTTTTTCTAACTTATGTATGAAGTAATTTCTTTAAACTTAAAAGCAAAATGTAAGATTAATATAACAATTTTTCAAAAAATATATAAGGCATTAAAATAGTGAATTATTTTTATTAGTATGCTATGCAAATTTTGATCCATGCAATGATTAATGTTAAAATAATAAAATAATTAACAAGGCAATAATTAAATATAAGTTATTTCTAAAATAGTAGTGATAAATAAAATAGAATAAAATAATGAATTGCATAGTAATATTTTGAAGTAATTTTTAAAAAATAGACATAGGTAAATGGTTTGGGGTGTTAAACTACAGAAAGGATTGGATTTCATGGGTATATAGGGCATGCTATTTTTATTCTTTGAGAAAAACACATCCAGTTTGCTTTCCTTTTAGTGCCCTCTTATGGACTTCTGGTTCTATGTATGCTCGTTCAGGACTATGTCTATATTTCAGAGTAGTTTGATATAACAAACATTTTTACAATGTCAAATATGG
Organism: Carlito syrichta; assembly: GCF_000164805.1. Lineage (NCBI taxonomy): Eukaryota > Metazoa > Chordata > Mammalia > Primates > Tarsiidae > Carlito > Carlito syrichta. The sequence continues at coordinate 17,863 of NW_007024581.1, forward strand.
GTTTTTTGATACATTAACTGATAATTAACTTTGTTATAATGACTGACTGAGAATTTGGATTGTTTTCAAGTACTATATTATTTATTGTATTGTAATTTATTTAAAAAGTCCAGTTAGAATTTATCATATAAACTAAATTATAGCAAGCATAAGCCATGACAACAATATAATAGTAAAATACAGCAATATAACATCATTTCCAGTATATTTGTAAAAGAATATAGACTTTGTCACATGATATAATGGTTGATGGCTTTCTGCAGAGAATGAGGCTCTCTATGATACCAAAATATTCCATTTCCTTTCAGGCACTTGCTATAAATGTGCGTGACAACTGCTTTCATGCAGGTGAACAATGAAATAACATTTTAATCCTCACTCTAAAAGAAGGATTGATCACATAGAAAAGTGACTTCAATTATTTTCTAGAAAATAAAAGGTGAAGGAAGTTGTATTACTTACAAAGTGGTCATTCCCCACACAGTGACATTTTATTCAACATACATCATTCTAAAAAATAAAATAAAATAATTGACAAGCTCTTATGCGTCACATATTTCCTTAGAGTTCTCTCAATTCTAAAAGGAAGACTGTTACTATTGATTTTTTTTGTAGAAGAATAATTCCATATCCTTCAGTGCTTAGTCATTTTAGAAGGCAACAGAATATGAAGAATGACAAGATACCTTATACTCAATATATTTTTTCTTTTGAATGAAAATCTTTTAGACTCATTACTAGAACAACATAGTGCTTGGGAAAACTATGATAAATGTAAAATAACCAACATGGATCTAAGTTCAAAATATATTATCTCTTCTCATTATTTCAAACACATGCTAATTAAAAACACAACATTGATGTATAATACTGTGTTTCTGAGTAAAAGACATTCATTCCTTCAATGTTAGATTTTTGTAAAATAGTATTTTAAATCTTTTCTCTAATATACCACATCATTATTATTTCGCTCTCTCTTCTATTGAGGTTAAGCTATTATTAAATTGGAATATTTATGGATGGTCTCATTATTTTCTGCTAACTTATTCTAAAACACTATGTGGAATACTCCAATATTAGGTAGCCTGCAATTTGAACTTTAAGCAATTCAACAAAAATTGAGCTTCACAAATTTAAATGATTTATTTAAAAAATCATTTTATACTGTATACTCTATCCCAATTCTTTTTTTTTTTTTTAATTTTGAGTTGAGGTCTCACTTTGTTACCCAGGCTGGAGTACAGTGCGGCTCACTGCTGCCTCTACCTCCTGATCCTTCCACTTCAGCCACCTGAGTAGATGGGACTATAGGCATGTGCCACGACACCCGGCTAATTTTTTTATTTTTTGTAGAGACAAGGTCTCATTATGTTGCCTAGCCTGGTCTCAAGTAATCTCACCTTGGTCTCCCAAAGTACTGAGATTATAGGTGTGAGTCACTTCTCCCAGTCCCCCAATTCTTCATTTGAGTATGTTAAATGACTTATATTTACTTAAAATTGGCATTGGATGTGGTTAAGAAACACTGTCTCTAAACTATGAATAATTAATGCTAAAGATTCAAAATCCATATTAGTAAAAATGTGTCTATTTTTTGTGCCTCTCTGAACCTCACCTTCTCACAACCATCTTTTATAGCAATACTCACAGTCAGGTCTCATATAAATTATTTTTATTTCTCTCGTGTCAGATTCAATGATGTTCACAAAATCTTGGAGATAAACTGTCCCTTGGTTTTATCATTATTTTTTGTGATAACTTACACCTTTTATCACCCAAACAAAAGTGTATGCTCTTTGACATTAGATTCTATTTCAATTACTATTATACTAGAATATTATACAATTATACTAGAATATGTACCTCAGCTCAACACAAAATTGCTGAGAAAATGAATACAAAAATAAAACAGATAGATGATAGATAGAGTTATAATAAAAGGAAACTGATTGCTAATATAGTTTTTAGACGAGAAATTTCACGAAAATAAAGCATATATGTTTCTCCTCGAGTGAGTTGAGAAAAATGAGCTAGAGATAAAAAAAACTCCAATGTAACCCCTGTGACAGAATTCACAAGAAATAGAACTCCTTCATTATATTCTCTAATAACAATCAGAGAAATAATTTATTATCCCTTAGTGTTTATTATAACACATCAAAGTTACATAGATGATGTTCCTTTCCCAATTATTTAACAGAGGAAATAATACTATAACTTAATCATAAACTTTCTTTTATCCCACAAGTTTTTGATAAAAATATTCACTGAGTATTATAAATTCTCATGTACTATCGACACAAATGACAACAAAAAATAATATAAAATGTGCAATATCTTAAGACAAGGAGGAAACTAAAAGAAGTATAAATTTGCAAAACATTATCAACAATACTATCAGCATGATAATTTCATCACTTGAATTTAAGTTACTAATAATAGAAAATTAGAGTCAACAAAATAGGTAACTGTAAATTGGCATTAATATTTGTAAACGCATTGCATAGACTTCATTGAATATACTTTCTTAATGCTTATATCATCATTAATTTATAAATGATGGCAATAACTTTCTGGAGTACATTTCTAATGGTGGGAAAAAGAGACAATATTCTGAAGGCGCTTTATTATGTAATTTTTATTTCCTCACACATAATTGTGAAAGTTGTGATAAATTACAAATTATATTGACTTAATTGAATTTTTCTATGTTGGGTTATACATACCTGTAATTTTGGATAGTCAATAAATGAACATTTACCTTCTCATATATTGTTCACTTTGTGAGCTGCATGCATCTCTATCAAGTATCTTTTCATGCTTTAGAAATAATTTATCACTATATCATTACTAATAATAACTACAATAATTATTACTATAAGGAGTACCTTAAGAATTGTTAGTGTAAGAATTATTAGCTTTAATTCTGGGAAAAATAAGTCAAACATAAATGTAAAGTCAATATTTATGAAATAATACCTTCAAATTTAAAGTATTGGCTAAATAAATCATTTTCTGGAACATTTTCTGTAAATTTTTAAGATCATTAGTTTATCATAAATGTATTGTGATTAAATAATCTAATAGTATCTAATAGCAGTTAACCAAATCAGTTTCATATTTTACTAAAAATAATCAAGAAAACTGCTAAAGCTTTTGCTAAATATTGTAATTCTAAAATTAATATGAACAACAATAATTATTTTCATACAAAATGCACTTATTAAAATGATAGTTTATTTTCCAGCTCTTAGAGAGCCTAGTTTGAACTCTGCCTATTGGCGATGGTGTGGAAGTAATGGAATATTCTGCAAATTAGCAAGACGGAATCCAGTGAAAGTAATAACTTTTATAAGAAAGATAATAAAAAGGATGATTTTCAAGAATGATGACATTTAGAGTCCTTGAGCATGCATATATCATGTTTGATGCATTTATTAAGATGTAAAGTATTAATTTTAAAAGCTTACATCTGTAAGTGGAACTGTACTGACAATAAGTCATGCCTTTTAATAATGAAAAGATCACTTTATCTCTGATGAAAATAATGAAAGAACGTTGAAAAAATGTTTCACATTCAGAGTCAGGCTAGAATCTCATCACTACCTTATATTATTTTTCAAGTCTTTATCATTACATTCTGCTTACTTTTATTTTTGGATTTTACCAATGTGGATTTCAATGTCAAAACTACAGATAGCACCCTTTTCAAGAAACAAACTCCAATAATAAATTAAGTCTAGCAGATGACCTGTGCTCAGTACTTTGCACGCCAGTAACACAATTGGAGGTACTTTGAAAGTTTAGAATTGAGTAAAAGTAGACAGAAACAACACTTACCTTCTCAGCATTAGACAGTGTGTATAATTTATAAGTGGGCAAAAGACATGAATAGACACTTCTCAAAAGAAGACATACGGGCAGCCAACAGACACATGAAAAAGTGCTCAGCCTCAATAATCATAGGTGAAATGTAAATCAAAACCACATTGAGATACCACCTAACCCCAGTAAGAATGGCCATCATCAATAAAACAAACAACAGCAGATGCCTGCAAGGATGCACAGAAAAAGGTATGCTTCTACACTGCTGTTGGGAATGCAAACTAGTGCAACCTCTTTGGAAAACAGTGTGGCAATTTCTGAAGGAACTAGGAATTGACCTTCCATATGACCCAGCAATCCCCTATTGGGAATATACCCGGAGGAAATCAAATCATTCTACCAAAAAGATACCTGCACAAGTATATTTATTGCAGCTCTATTCACAATAGCAATAGCATGGAACTAACTGTGCTGCCCATCAAAATTGAACTGGATAAAAAAAGAGTGGTACATATACACAATGGAGTATTATGCAGCCATAAAGAAGGACAAGCATATGGACTTTGCAGCAACTTGGATAGATTGAGAGTCTATTATACTCAGTGATCTATCACAGAAACAGAGTACCATATGTTCTCTCACTCATAAGCAAACCTTGAACAATTATCATGATACTATAAGAAAGGGATTGGTAATAGGGGGAAATTGCGGGGGAGGGTATGGATTGGCAGTTGAGGGAAACTGCCAGGGGAGGGAGGGGCACACCTGACCAACAAGGGTACCTGCATAATGAACATTTGTATACGTAAGCCTGAATTGTACCTACATCTTTAAAATAAAAAAATTAAAAGTTAAAAAAAGAGAAAACTGTGCTTTGTATTCTGAATATGCTCAAGAAGATAATCTCCAATACTTGAAAAATCAAATTTCAAAAGCACTGCAATTAATTAACAAATAAAGTAATAAGATTGTTTATATGAAAAAGCAGACCTCTATTTCTCGTAAGCAATTATCTACCTTACGTACCTGAAATTGTTCTTTACAAAACTACTCTTTACTATGCTTTTGTCATTTGAATTATTTGACAAGATAATCCATATCCATGTTGAAAACTGTTGAAAAAGTGCAGAAAAGTGAGTAGGTAATTGATATAAAGAATTCAACTGTCAACAAATAATTGGCTTATAAACTAATAAATATAGCTTAATAAAGATAATCTGTCATCAATTTCTAGAGTGTAATAGATATGTGGTACAACAGAAAAAAAGTTAAACTATTGTCTTTCTAACATAGCACATAAATTGTTTCTTGGCATTAAAATGTGATTGCAAAACTTTATTTCAGCTATAACATGTAAAAATATTGGAACTTATCATTCTCATCATTTTAAGAAAATAGCTGAACAAATTGAGAATAAATGACGTATTAGATACATCAGATTGAAATTAGTTGACAAACTACCATCTAGAATTTGAAGAGATAAGTAAATATAGTAAATAATATCCTATATTAACTTACCTGGAGCAGAAATCTCTGAAACCATAAACTAGTAGGATTGATTATAGGGTACTTATGATGAATTACTGGAGGATGAATATAAACTACTTTGAGCAAAAAATACTCCTGGGGTCCTGATTCAAATTTGTGTGAACTTTTACCTACAAGAATCTTACTAGGTTCTCACATTGAAGATCTGAGTAAAATGCTCACACATTTTGTTAGAGAAAGAAGAAAATAACCATACCTGGAGAACATTCTCCTCAACAAAGACCAACACTCCAGCGAAAACTCCTTTACCTGGTCTTATTGAGGAAAGGACAATTATCCAACTTTAGCCCGTGCTAGTTAACTTTAGCCCTCTATTATGTAAGAAGATTTTTTAAAATGCTAATGAACATTTATGAAGGTCATAATCCAGGAACATCGGACAACTAGACCAATAAGGATTAATCATAAGATTATGGAATGCTTTTCTTCCCACACACCCTTTTCCTATCTGTTTCTGCATGCCTTCCGGTGTAATAATAATGAATTACAACTGAAAAGACTGTAAGACACAAACTTTACTTAGGAAGGAGTTTTTAGGAAACCCAAAGAAAATAGCTGCAGAGGGAGCAAGGATACTAGAGAAAACTGAAGGTTCTAATACCTACAGCTACAGCAAACATTAAGCAGAATAATTACTCAAAAAAGAAAAAAAAAATCTGTAACACGGCACATCTTATTCAAACTGTAGCAAACATAAGGAAAAAATTGTAAAGGAAACCAGAGCAAAAAATACCTCACTTATAGAGGAACAAGGATAAGAATTACAGTAGACTATTATATTAAGTCACATAAATGAGAAGAAAATGGAGTGGAATATTTAAAACGTTAAGGGAAAAATTATCCTTCAAATATAAGGAAGAAATAAGGACATTTTCAGACAAGTAAAACCTTAGGGAGTTTATGGCAGCAGACCTGGTTTGCAAGAAATGTTAAAAGAAGTTCTTTAGAGTGAATGAAAATTATATAAATCAAAAGCTAAGATATAACAAAAGGAAGAATATTAGAAAAAAATAAATGAAGATAAGATTATGTGTATATATATATGTTTTATTCTTAATGGTTTTGATGAAAAAGTCAAACACTGTAAAATATTTAAAGAGGTTTATTCTGAGAAAAATATGAGTGGCCTATTCCTAAGAGCTCTTGGGATTATTTGTACCCAAGGTGACTGAATTACATCTTGGTTTTATACATTCTTAGAGAAACAGAAGTTACAGGCAAAGCCATAAATCAATATATGTGAGGTTTACATTGGTTAGGCCTAGAAAGGGAGGACATCTTGAGGTGATGTGGGGGGGAAGCGCTTAGGTTTACAGGTAAATTCAAAGATTTTCTGATTGGCAATAGGCAGAAAGAGTTAAATTCTGTCTAAAGAAACTGAAATTAGTAAAATAAATGCTTGTATTAGAATGGGGGAGCACAAGCTTCTCTTTAGGTAGATGAAACCTCTAAGTAGAGGACTTCAGGAAGAATAATTGGTATAAGTCTTAAGATTTTTTTCTCTACCAACGCAAATTTTTCCAAAAGACAATTTTGCAGAGTCACCTTAAAATATATCAAAAACACGTATTTTGATGTAAGGTATTTTTTATTTCTTGTAGGCTTTGTATAGCTTTGAACATATACATCAGAAAAAAGAGAACTCTAGAATTAACAATGTAAGCTATCTTACCAAGATAGATAGAAAGAGAGAAAGAAAAACAATTTGATCCTAAAGCTAGCAGATTATATAAATAGACTAATCAAAATTAAAATATAAATCAATGAAACTGAAAAGAGAAAATCAATGAAACTTAAAGGGTTATTCTTTAAAATGATTAATAAAATTTTTGCAAACTCTAATCAGGCTAAGCAAAAAAAAAAAAAAAAGAGAGAGAATCCGCAAAATTCATTATTCTCAGGAGGCCCATCTCTAATGATCCCACTGAGATTAAGAAAATATAAAGGAATATGATGATCAACTTTATTCCCACAAGTTTATTTACTTTAAAAAAAAAAAGGAACCCATTCCTTGAAAAAAACCAGAGTACCAGAACTCACATTATTAGAAATAGGTAATGAAAAATGTCTATATCTATATAAATGGTTAAATTAATAATTAATAACCTTCCAAAAAAGAAGGCAGTAGCCCTAAATGGTTTAATCAGTGAATTCTTCCAAACATTTCTAAAGTAAACGTTATCCATTTTCTATATCAAAAAATAGAATGAGAGGAAATTTTATACATATATATTGCTAAATTTAAAAAAAGGAAACACAAAATGACATACTGTCATGTCAATTATACTACATTCATTCAAAGACAAAACTATAGAGACAGTATAAAGATCACTGCTTGCCTGAAATCTGGGATAAGAAATGATTGCATGAAGAACAGATGATTTTTAAGCTGATTTTTTTTCTGTATGATACTATAGTGCTAGATACATGCTACTGTCACCATGCATTTTTCAAAACTCTATTGAACTTTACAACACAAAGAGGAGCCAAGTTTAATGTATGCATTTTTTTAAAAAGTATTTAAGAGACGAGAGAATGCCAGAAAGCAGACAGATTGTGACAAGAGTATCTAACTCTGTTACATATTTATGAACAAATTTCACTAAAAGGAGAGAATAAAAAGGATAACGAAAAAGAGGGGGTATCTCTAGAAATAAATGAATGGATTCTGTAAGACTAAAAGCAGAAGAAAATGCATATAAACACTTTAACTGTTAAAGCTCTTTCAAATAGGGATACATTATCTATTTTGATATTGCTATCCATGTATACTAAACATGGCTAAGTGAATGAATGGCAAATGGTGATAGCCATGTTCCTAACTGTGAGGGAGTAATTTACAAATAAGCAAGAAACAGAGGCTAGAATGATTTAGTTAACAATGAGTTCGAGTTGAGGATATATGTAAAACCTATGTGTGTGTGTATATATATATATATATATAAAATACAAGTATATATATGTATGTATATATGTGTGTATATATATATAATGCAGGCATATATTTACTGCTTTTTTCAGCTGAGAAGGTCTAGAATGTCTAGAAGGAATAATATGCCCCTGAACATATCTACTGTCCTTGGTTTCTAATTCTATTCTCTATTAAAGGCAACCAGAACTCCTTGATTGTGAGGATGGGTGAAAAAAATATACAGTTGACTGAGAGCAACAAAATCAATAATCTAAGCATTTACCTTTAAAAGCTAGCAGTAGAAAAACAAGTTGTATGTGATGTTAGGTCAAAGAAAGAAAATTTTTTTAAAAATTAGAGCAGAAATCAATGAAATAGAAATAGAATAAAGTAAACGAAACCAAAAGTTATTTTTAAACCATCACTATAACTAATAAACTTTTATCAAGATTGATTAAGAAAAATAATAAAAATGCAAATTAGAAAATTAAAGAAAAAATAAAATATTTCACTACAGATTCTGTACATCAAAACATTAAAAGGCAATTATAAAAGCAACTTTAAATTGGACATTATGTAATGAAAAACATCTAGAAAGACAAAACAAAAACAACCTTTTTGAAATAAAAATGAAAAATCTAAATAAACCTACATTAATATATAAATTAATAAATAAATTGAAACTATATTTTGGTTTAGAGTAACATTTTTTAATAATAATTTAAATTTGTTATTGAAATATGTCCATAAAGAAAGCACAGCATCACTGAGTTCACTGGAGAACCTGTCAAACATTCAAGATAGAAGAAATGTAAATCCTGGGACTCTTTCTGGCAATAAAAAAGAACTTTTCTAAACTCATTTAATGAAACATGTATTAGCTTGTTATCAATTACAAAGACATTTAGAAAACTCCAGATCAAAGCCACTCATCAAAAAATTGATGTAAATGTCTGTAAAATATATATTAATAAATCATATTCTGACACTTAAAACATATTGCACACCATGACTAATATGAATAAGTGTGAGACAACATGTTTATAGAATAATATTTTTAAAAATACAAATCATCATAATAGTAAATGTAGAAAAAACATTAATAAACTCTCACATCCATTCATGATTAAAAATTCTCAATCTAAGTATACAAGAAAACTTAACCTGAAAGGGTATCTTTAGAATTTGCTAATTTTATCACAGTTATTGTTGAAAAAAAATAATACTTTTTATGTGCATTTGGAAAATGGTAAAGATGTTTTATTCAACATTATCCTGGGAGTTGTAACCAATGCATGAAGAAAATAGAATAATATAAGCCTGTGGACAGGAAAGTAAAAAGGAAATCTATCTTTATTCACAAATCACATGATGGAGTAAGTGAAAAAGTCCAAGTAATCTACAACAAAAGTTCTATTAAAACAAATGGGTTTGGCAAGATTGAAGGAAATAAGATCAATAAACAAATGTAAGCTTTATTTTTATATGTGAGCACACAATTGGAAAACAAAACTTAAAAAATATTTTAAATGGAATACAATTTTTGTAAAATATATGTTTAAAAGGTTATCTTAAAAGCACAATAACTAGACACTGAAAGTTACAAAGCATTGCTGTGGCAAGTTAAAGATTTATGTGAATAGAGAAATATATCATGTTTATGTATTATAAACCAAATCATATTGTTAACAAGACAAATCTCCCCAATAGATTTATAAGATCAATGCAATTTCTATCAATATTCTAGAAGATTTTTGGTGTTATTATTAAAATGCAAACTGCTTCTAAAAATTATATAAAATTGTAAATATGCAGAAAAGTAAAAATCAATTTTGAAAAGCATCAACAAAACTGGAAGACTAGCACTACTAATTTCATATGTTATTAAAAAACTACAGTAATCAAGACTGTGTAATAGTTCATTTAGGTATAAGTGTATAGATAAAAGGAAAAAATAAATTTTAAAAATGAATAATTTTATTTATAGTTAGCATATTTTTTAATATGCCAAGATAATTTAAAGGGGAAAGAAGAAATACTATATCTCACATCATACACAAATATAACCCAAACTAGATCAGAAACTTAAATTTGAAAGTTCTAAAAATCTTATATTTGAAATGCAAGATTTTTAGAACAAAATATAGGAGAAATCTTTGTGGTCTTGGGTTAGGCAAATATTTCTTAGATATGACAATTAGACAACAGTACATTAAAGACTAATAGTTCTCAACATGTATCATTAAGGAAGTAAAATAAAAGCAGTTACAACTGAAAGAAAATATTTTCAAATCATACAGCTGATAAAGATGATTTATTGATTATTCAAATATATTTTAATGTACAAGGATGTATTGTTAATTATTGTTAATATATTAAGAATTTCTAAATTAATTACAATTACCAAAATATTGATATTTAGTTAAATACAATGTATATAAGTATTTTATCAGCTGTATGGTTTGTGCTTACTATGAGAAAAAAAATGTTCAACATTAGTCATTAGGTCTATAGCATAAAAGACTTGCAAGATATAATTATGGCAAAGATAGTGGAAATGTAAAATGGCACATTCAATTTAGAATACAGTCTGGCAGTTCCATACAAGTTGTATGTACAACTTTAAAATGACTTAACCTTTATACTCTTAGATATCTGCTCAAAAGATGTGCAAAATTGTTTCTACATACAGACAGTTGCTGACTCAACACTGGTTCCATTTAAAATTTCTGACTTGAGTGTTCGAAAGCTACGGCATGTATCAGAAACAGTACTGAGTTCTAACACAAGCATTCTGTTTTTCACCTCCAGTACAGTATTCCATAGATAACATGAGATATTCATCACTAATTATAAAATAGGTTTTATGGTAGATGATGTTGCCCAACCATAAACTACTGTAAATAAGCATGTTTAAGATAGGCTAGGCTTATAATGTTTGGTAAGTTTCACATATTAAATGCATTTTTGTCTTGTGACATTTTCAACTTATGATATGTTTATCGGAACGTAACTCTGTTATAAGTCAAGAGACATCAGTAACGACTTATACATGAATGGTCACTTAATGTTTATTGTGACATTAGTCACAGTAGCTAAAAATAGGAAATAGTTGGCATATCCATATGCCAATCAACTAATGAATAGCAAAAATATGAATGGACTGCTGATATAAGCAGCAACGAGAATGACCTTCAGAAACACTATGCTAGGTGAAAAAAGTCAGATAAAAAAGACCACATTCTTGGAAATTTTGACTGACACAAATGTTGTGATAATAAAACTTACTGGTCTGTTTTTTACAAGTTATCTTTTTCTCAAGGCCTTTCCATGAATGTTACTTCTTTGTTTATTCCTTTGTGATTCTTCGGAGAACTGATTATGTCACCGCCCTGGAATTACTAACAATTGTTCAATAATCATTCTGCATTTGTGAAATAAAAAAATTCTCATTTATCTTCCTCTAAAATTTGTTGAATATATAAACCAAATACTTCTGTAAAGTATTCTTAGATAACAACAGTAAGTAAATGATTAATTAAATGAGTGTTTAAGAGTTAACCATGCTAAACTATATAAAAATGTATAACTATAACATTTATTTTACACCATGCTAAAATAAGTCATCAATGCCATTTACAAATATACTTTAAATTATAGGTCAACATGTAATTTTTAACACCAAATTACAGAACATGGCAAAATAAAGACCAGAATATCCCAAGACATCTGATTTATTTAGCAAGTAAAACGGGTATGTAGTTGAACAACCTAGTATTTCTAAAGAGAAAATCATTTCACACAACTTTGAACTTAGATCACAGCAATGCAGTGCAGGTGAGAAAAAGTGAATCAGATAAATTTCCAAGTGCCTCTAGAGAGAAGATAAGCACCACAGATTGTCTCCTTTTGAGAGAAGAATATTGGGGTGAGAAGGTCACAGTGATCAAGCCCCATCTGGTGATTGACTATTAAATTCAATAACCTCTGCAGTTTTCTTATCGACTTCTCAAATCTCCATTAAGGAAATGTCTCAAGGGAGAGAGACAAATAAACTACAAAGAAAGTGACTTGAAATAAAGATCATTCTAGGAATAAATGCCTAGTTACAAATGAATAAGAAAATTAAAATAGCTATACAATATGAGCAGGTTGTTTGCTATTTGAATCATTACAAATGCTTATTTAAATGAGTTAGCCTTTTAAATCAGAAAACCAAATTGTTACTTGATGTCGGAAGTATTATTTAATTAAGTAACATGTAAAGTATAGACACTGGGAACTGTAAAATTATATCTTAAGATCCACTCTTTTGTTTAGGTTGCATTGTGTTCTTAGAAATGTAGACCTCTTTAATAAAGTGTTATACATAAAAATAGAGACAGGAGAATTCCTGATGATTTTTGGTTTTTTTTAAGTTCTCCATTCATAGGAAAAATGGAACTAATATATTCTAGATGAAACAATCAGTCTCAATCTCTCTCTCTCTCTCTCTCTCTCTCTCTCTCTCTCTCTCTTGCTCTCTTTCGCTTTCTCTCAAATGTGTGTGTACATCTACATATATTATAAATATATAATTATAAGTATCTATATATTATATAAGTATATATATACATAAATATGTATATATATACTTAAAAATCTATAGTAGTACAAAAATGGTCTAGTAAAAAGAATCTTGGAACCAAGGGAAAATCGTCTAGAACAGATATTTCCAAACTTTTGATTGTAAAACATCTTTTATCCTTAAATTTTATTTGATAATATGCAAGTGCATTGTCAGGGGTATGGACAACACCATTTTTAACATTTTCAATGTCATGGAACATCTTTAAGTTCAACAGCATTTTGACATTCTACAAAACAAAATGATTCTACTTTTGTTACTTTCTTGTTCATCTCCAGTTTAAAGACTGTGAAAATTAAAAGGTGGAAAAATTTTTTTTAGTTTTGATCATTTTGTGCATCTTTCAATTGTCACATAATTTAATATCTAAAATTTGACACATTTAATAATGTATTATTATAATAAAAGTGTATAAATTGGATACTGATGCATCATTTATCAGTGACTTAAATTCTAAAAGAGTTATTACTTAATAAACTCAGTAGATTTTATTAAACTAATCTAAGAAACTTTGTTAAAATCTGGACAGCTGTTAAAGATACACAGCTGTCTCAGGTCCCGTTGCTTCAATTTATCTTGAAAAATATGTAATGTAGCCAGGCTCAGTGGCTCAGCCTGTAATCCCAATGCTTTGGGAGGCTGAGGTGTATGGATTGCCTGTGCCACGGGTTCGAGACCCACCTGGGCAACTTGGTGAGACCTCATCTCTACAATAAATCAAAAATTAGCCGGGCGTGGTAGCGTGCGCCTGTAGTTCCAGCTACTTGGAAGGCTGAGGCGGAAGGATCGCCAGAGCCCAGCAGGTCGAGGCTGCAGTGGCCTACACTGCACTCCAGTCTGAGTGACAGAGTGAGACTCCAACTCAAAAAAAAAAAAAAGAAAAGGAAAGAAAAGAAAAATATATGATGTATAGCTCTAGGTTTCCTCTAACATTTTCACTGCTCACTCTACACAATTGCTTATGATAATGATTGCTCACTCATAATTAAACTCCAAGTACATTATAGTCATCCAATTACAAGTATTTTGACATAGTATTTTGAGATCCTAATTTCCTGCTTGAGGAAGTGATTCTAAATATAGGTTCTCATAATAAAATAAACTTTTTATAATCATATTTGACAACTATGTTGATGTAACAGCTTAAATGGACCATTTAAAATTACTGGGAAAATATATGACTCTCAGATTCATACTTTGAAGAAAAAGATGACCTTTTAAAATACGTCCTATATAATTTCAAATGTATAGAAAAATACACTGTATTGTCGGAGTTTCAAGTAGTATTTATCTTCTCATCTTGTGAGATTTGCAGGGTGTTCACCTGTGAGTCTTGCAAATTTTGAAGCATGTTTGAGTTCTTGTAGATCAAAGATGTTAAGCCTTTGTCTGACCTGGTGTTGGCAAATACTTTTTCCCAGTCTGTAGGCTGTCTCCCTGCTCTCTTGGTTTCTTTGACTTTGTAGAAGCTTGTCAGTTTAATAAGGTCCCACTTGTCTATCCTCTCTCTTATGACCTGCGGGTTTGGGGTTTTGTTCAGGAACTGGATGCCAGTTCCAATTTCCATGAGGGTATGTCCTTCATTTTCTAAGGTTCTTATGGTTTGAGGTCTTACATTTAGGTCTCTGATCCATTTGGAGTTAACCTTTGTGCATGGGGATAGATAGGGGCCCTGTTTCAATCTTCTGCATGTGGTCAGCCAGTTTTCCCAGCACCATTTACCGAATAGGTTCTCCTCTCCCCAGTGGTAGGTGGTTGAGGCTTTGTTGAAGATGAGTTGGTTGAGAAATTGAGGTTTTGCTTCTGGAATCTCAATTCTATTCCATTGATCTACATGCCTATGCCTATACCAATACCAAGCTGTTTTGATGATTGTAGCTTTATAGTAAAGTTTGAAGTCTGGTAATGTGATACCACCTGCTTTGTTTTTTTTTTGTTGTTTTTGAGAATTGTTCTGGCTATTCTTGGATCTTTGTGTTTCCATATTAATTCCTGTGTTGCTTTTTCTAGGTGTGAGAAGAATGTTGCTGGTAATTTGATGGGTATTGCATTGAATTTGTAGATTGCCTTAGGTAAGATGGACATCTTCACATGTTGATTCTTCCAATCCATGAGCATGGGATATTTTTCTACTTGTTTGTGTCATCTTTGATTTCTTTGAGCAATGTTTTGTAGTTTTCATTATA
>NW_007024582.1:0-1159 GCF_000164805.1 Carlito syrichta
GGCGTGTGGCGGCTTATGATAGGAGGAAGAGTAGTGGTGGTATGAGGAGAGGAGGTGGGAGGGGTGTTGTGGTTTGGCGCGCGTGGGCTTTTCGGAGGACAAAGAAGAAGGCTTATATAAGATGGCTGCTATTTTTTAAATGGCTCCCAACAACTAGCTGGGCGTGGTAGCGTGCACCTTTAGTTCCAGCTACTTGAAAGGCTGAGGTGGAAGGATGCCTGGAGTCCAGCAGGTCGAGGCTGCAGTGGCCGGAAGTGGTCACTGCACTCCAGTCTGGGTGACAGAGTGAGACTCCAACCCAAAAACAAAAAACACAACAAAAAAACTAAGTTGTAGCCGGGCTTGGTGGCTCAGCCTGTAATCCCGCGCCTTTGGGAGGCTGAGGTGAGTGGATTGCCTGAGACCGTGGGTTCGAGACTCGCCTGGGCAGCGAGACCTCATCTCTACAATAAATCAAAAAATCAGCTGGGAATGGCAGCGCATGCCTGTAATTCCGGCTACTCGGAAGGCTGAGGCGGAAGGATCGCCAGAGCCCAGCAGGTCGAGGCTGCGGTGGCCGGGAGCGGCCACTGAACTACAGTCTGGGTGACAGAGTGAGACTCCAACTCAAAAAACAAAAAACAAAAAACTAAGTTGTAAAGAAAGCTTAGAAACAAAGTACACACTGTTGCGGGAGTGTTTAATAACATTTTACTCATTAAGTGAGGTGAGTTGATGTTTATCAAGAACTACTGTACTGACTTAAAATACTGCTCCACCTGGCAGGGGCCAGACTGATTCCCCCCAATAGCAGGCTTGAAATGCTTGGAGCATTTGAGCCAAACAGAGGCTGAAAACCTGTTTTTCTGCTAGTCCAAATCCTTCTTCTCCTATTCTCATCTCCTTTCTGGGGAGCAGTCTTTTCTCAAGATGATTTAAATAAGGAAGTATGATCCGCTTTTAAGAGGAATTTTACTCTACCACAGTACTGCCATATCCCAGCTGTCAGAGCTCAAACCCATGAAATCATGTTCATTGGATGAAAACACATGTAGGATACCAGCAGCCCAGGCCTGGGGGAACTTTGCCATGCTGGATTTGTTTTGACTGTCTCTCTGTCTACCTGAAAATGAAGAGCATTGCTCTATGTCTTGTCTATAACTCTTGTTTCCTTTCTTCA
>NW_007024582.1:2083-3478 GCF_000164805.1 Carlito syrichta
CAAAGGAGATTAGTGATCATTCCATCTGGGATCAAAATTAAAGGTAACAACAAATATTGAGATGTTTTTAAATGAAATATGAATTTTAAAACATGAATAAGCCCATTTATAATTACAAACAAGTGTGGGGCTTGGTGGCTCAGCCTGTAATCCCAGCAATTTGGGAAGATGAGGTGAGCAGATTGCCTGAACCCATGGATTTGAGATCAGCCTGGGAAGCTTGGCGAGACCTTGTCTTACAATAAATCAAAAATTAGCCAGGCATTTACTACTGCAGTTCAGTAACTAGTATAATAACTGATACATGTTTGTTGAGTGAATTAATCAACTATGGACCATTAGGTTTGGTGGAACCCACTGTCTATTCACTTCATGTGGTTTTTCAGGACTCAGAGGTATCTCACCTCAACTTAACAAAAGAGATAGGGGCCAGGAAATCTTACTGGGGATGGCTCAACTTCAAGTCCACTTGAGAGGGTATCAAGATAGGCAAGAATGGTTTTGTGATACTCAGTGTTCAGGAGACTAAATTATTCTGCTTCTTCAGAGAGACTTGCAGCCCCTATACGCTCTCAAACTTTAGGATGGTTACTACTAAATCTGCAGTTTTAGGTCTTTTTAACTGAAAAGTCAGTCTGTCAGTCTGAATATAAAGCTTTCTTTTATTCAGATCAGAAAGACTGGAGTTTTCTACGAAATATGTTTATCTATCTATAATTTTTAAGTAAGTACAATTTTATAAATGAGTTATTCCTAACTTCAGGATAAAAAATTATCACCTGAAGGGTTTATTACTATAGATACATATGAAGACCTCACCTACAGATGTTTTGACACAGTGTGTCCTTAGTAATACCCACGGTGCAATTTACTTGGCATCCCATATTATTCCAAAGCAGAACATATAATGCACACACTTTGGCAGACAGAAGTGTATGTTACATTTTCATTTCATGATGTCTGGTTTCTTGTAGTGCAAATCAGGAAGTGATCTATCATATTTTCCTGAACTAATGACAAAGTAAATTTTAATACTTTAGAATTTGCATAAATCTTGGAGATTTTTTCATTTGTCATATATACAGAGACTGAACCTTGAAGAAATTAATTTGTCACAGAAATTAAATAGGGTGAGAATTTAAGTTCCTTGTTTTTGCATGGGCTCTTTATTCTAAAGCACAGTGGATTAGAGTTACAGTTTTCAGCCTCTAAGTTTTATCTTACTGAAAAAAATAAAAACAATTACAAATGCGTGCATGTATTTATTTACATATAAAATTTATGTATATAGCATTATGAATTTGTATTGGACATTACTTTAGGCGACTCTACTAAAAGCCAGAAATAGTTTAGACTGAGATAGGTCCTACCTGTGAGAATTTGCTAGAGTCAAAA
>NW_007024583.1:0-305 GCF_000164805.1 Carlito syrichta
CCCAGACTGGAGTGCAGTGGCTGCTCCTGGCCACCGCAGCCTTGACCTGCTGGACTCCGGTGATCCTTCTGGCTCAGCCTTCCAAGTAGCTGGAATTATAGGCGCATGCTACCACACTCGGCTAATTTTATTGATTTATTATAGAGATGAGGTCTCGCCTGCCCAGGCGGGTCTTGAACCTGCAGTCTCAGGCAATCCACTCACCTCAGCCTCCCAAAGGCGTGGGAATACATGCTGAGCCACCGAGCCTGGCACATCATACTCTGTTTAGTATCCATGTCTTTGTGGATTTTGGGGGAACTTTG
>NW_007024584.1:0-300 GCF_000164805.1 Carlito syrichta
CTAGGTAATAAGCTAGTTAAGTCAGCTGGCTAGAAAGCTGGCCATCTAGCTAAGTGAACTAGTTGTCACCTAGCTAGAGAGTTGGCTAGCTAGGTAGTGAGCTAGTTAAGTCAGATGGCTATCCAGCTGGCTAGCTAATAAAGTCATCTAGTTAAGTCAGCTGACTAGCTTGTTTGCTAGTTGAGTCAGCTGGCTATCCAGCTGGTTTCCTAGGTAGCTACCTAGTTATGTCAGCTGTTTGCCAGCTGGATAGCTGATTAAATTAGCTAAGTCTGCTAGCTAGTCAGTTGGCTACCTAGG
>NW_007024585.1:0-480 GCF_000164805.1 Carlito syrichta
GAGAGGTATGGGATGGAATGGCATGGAATGGATAGGAATGGAATGGAATGCAATGAAATGAAGATGAAATGAGAAGAATGGATTGGAATGGAATGGAATGGAATGTAGAGAAATGGAATGTCATCAAATGGAATGGAATAGAGAGTAATGGGATAGATTGGAATGGAATTGTAAAGAATAGAAAAGAATGGAATGGAAAGGAGAAGAATTGAGAGTCATGGAATGGAAAGGAATGGAATGGAATGGAATGGAATGGAATAGAATGGAAAGTAATGCAATCAATTGGAATGGAATGGAATGGAAAGGATTGGAATGTAGAGGAATGAATGAAAGGGGGAAGAATGGAATGGAATGGAATGGAATGGAATGGAATGGAATGGAATGGAATTGATTGGAATGGAGAGAAATGGAATGGAACAGAGAATAATGAAATGGAAAGGAGAGGAATGGAATGGAATGGAATTGAGAAAACAGGAAAGA
>NW_007024586.1:0-396 GCF_000164805.1 Carlito syrichta
GATGGCTGACCTACCTGGGGCACATGTCTCACCTTGGAGAGGAGAGCTTGCATGAACCTGGCCAGGGAGCCTAGGAACTCCCACACTAAAGTGGTGGCAGCCATTGGACTGGGTTGGGCTGGAAGGTGCTGAGATCGTGGGTCCCTCGTATGAGGGGGAGATGGTGGGGGTAAGTACTGAGGGCAGAAGGTTTGAAGGTGAACGGATTTCTTTGTTGACTCAGAATTTCTTTCTTTCTGCCTTTGTTTCTTTCTTTCCTTTCTTTCTTCCTTCCTTCCTTTCTTTCTTTCTTTCTTTCTTTCTTTCTTTCTTTCTTTCTTTCTTTCTTTCTTTTCCTCTCTCTCCCTTTGTTTCCTCACTAGGTAGCCCTGGCTGCTCTCAAATCGCCCAGCTCGA
>NW_007024587.1:0-852 GCF_000164805.1 Carlito syrichta
CCCCACCCACCAGAAACCTTAATCCATGAAAACATAATCAATGATTGTCTTTAAACCCTTTTCATATGATAATCTTAAAATCTCATAACAAAGGATAACCTAATCTGTGACTGATATATTCTATAAACCTTTTTCATCCTAAACTGATTGATTTATGCCAAGTTAAACAATTCTATAGAAGCTTAAGTATTTACTTTACAAACGAAAGTGGCCCATCCCGGAATGTTTGGAATGTGGCCCAGTCCAAAGTTCACAGTGGGCTACCTGCAAGTAACCCAGCCGCATTCTTTTAACAAAATGATGTCTTCTAAGACTATATTCTACAATTTACACCTTCAATAAATCCTAAGATCATGACCCAAAAGCCTGTGACCAATACTAAGGCTCTTAGATGTGACCCGAGTTTGAATTATAAGTTGTGTGAAAGCCAAAACTGCAGTTTGTGGAAGAATGGGAGCAACAAGCTTCTAAAGTTAGTTTGTGTTTGTCCCAGTCTCAGAGTTTTTATGTTTTGAGCTCATAGGAGCTTAATCTGGTTAGTGCTGAGTAGAAAGGGGGAGCAAATGGGGTCAATAGCTCCCGAACGCATCCTAGTGGTCTCAGGGTCAATGGCCCTTCCTGATCCGTAATGCTCAATGGGCCTCTGTGGCCGGCTCTGAACAGATGTATATGTAGGACCATTGTCAGTCTTAAGTTGTTTTGGCATACCTAATTGTGAGAAACAAAAAAATAAATGTTGCACCACGTCCTTGTAAGCTTCTCCAGTCCTTGCTGAGGCTAAAATAATATGAGAAAACGTATCCACAGTAACATGCACATAAGACAATTTTCCAAATGTAGGTACATGAGTTA
>NW_007024588.1:0-559 GCF_000164805.1 Carlito syrichta
CTAGCTTGGTAGTGAGCCAATTAAGTCAGTTGGCTAACCAGCTGGCTAGCTGGTTAATTCAGCTAGTTAAGAGAGCTGGAAAGCCAACTGGAAATGTATGTAGCTAGCTAGTTAATTCAGCTAGATAGTTACATTGCTAACTAGTGATTTCATTGATTCAAATCAGCTGTGTAGCCAACTAATTAGTGAGTTAAGTAAGTTAGTTTTGTCAGTTGTCTAGTCAGCAGGCTAGGTAGGTAGCTAGCAAGATTAGTTAACTTGCTAGACAGAAGGCTAGCTATTCAAGTCAGTTAGTTAAATCAACAAGCTTGCCTGCTGGCTAGTTATGTAGCTAGCTAGTTAAGTGAGAAGGCTAGCCAGTTATCTGGCTACAGTCAGCTAGGTAAGTCAGCTCCCTAGCCACATGGCTATATATGTAGCCAGGTATTTAGGGCAGCTGTCTAGCCTGCTTACTTGCTGAAAAAGTTACTTAGTTAGGTCAGCTGACTATCCAGGTGGCTAGAGAGCTAGAGAGCTAGTTTAGTCAGCATCCAGTGAGCTGGATAACTAATTGAGTCAG
>NW_007024589.1:0-762 GCF_000164805.1 Carlito syrichta
CGCGGGCTCAGGCAATCCACTCACCTCAGCCTTCCAAAGGCGTGGGATTACAGGCTGAGCCACCGAGCCCGGCTAACTACTTTTTTAACATTTTTTTTTTAATTTCAACACTGTGGGGTGCAATTCAGAGTTAGGTACACAAATATTTATTGTGCAGGTACCCTTATTGATAAGGTGTCCCACCCTTCCCCATTTCTACTACTTTAAATCCCACCTCCCTGCCCCACTACCTTCCCCAGTTTCCTGCTACTCTCAATCATTTTCTTATAGTATTAAAGTAGTTGTCCAAGGTCCACTGATGAGTGAGCACATTTGAAGAACATCTTCCCATTCCTATGCCTCTCCACCAGCTGCTGGCAATCACCATTCTATCCTTTTCTTCTATAATTTTAGCTTTTTCTTTCATTTTTTACTTAGTATGATGTCCTGCAGGTTCACCCACGTAATCACACATAAGAAAATATTTTCTTATTTTTAAAATCTATGCTAAACAGTTTTCCACTGTGTGTGTGCGCGCACGCACGCGCTCCCGTGCATATATGTGTTGCATGTTCTTTATTGGTTCATTCATTGGTGGACACTTAGATTATTTCCAAGTCTTTACTATTGAAAATAAAGCTGCAATGAGTGTACGAGTGCTGATATTGCTTTTAGGTACTGATTTTATTTTATTTTTTGAATATATATGCATATATATGTATATACATATGTATATACATATGTATATATATATATATGTATATACATATGTGTATATATATA